>NC_042615.1:367454434-367754434 GCF_901001135.1 Rhinatrema bivittatum
ATTTAGCTATGGACCGCCGCTGGACCCCCAGGTAATTTAAGGCATTTGGGGGGGGGGGGGGTTCGGGAGGGTGGGGGATTTAATTTAAAGGGTCGGGGGTGGGTTTTAGGGTGTTTTAGTGTGCCGGTTTTCCTGCCCTCCCCCTTCCCCCGATTTAGCTACGGACCGTCGCTGGACCCCCAGGTAATTTAAGGCATTTGGGGGGGGTTCGGGAGGGTGGGGGATTTAATTTAAAGGGTCGGGGGTGGGTTTTAGGGGGTTTTAGTGTGCCGGTTCACGATTTTAACGATTTTCACGATACTCTAAACACCCAAACGGCGACGATACGATTCCCTCCCCCTCCCAGCCAAAATCGATCGTTAAGACGATCGAGGACACGATTCACATCTCTAGGAAACTCACACAAAGATAAGATTTGTACAATGTTCTCTCACCCTAGCTTGATGGCATCAAGTAAGAGTGAGAGAACATATCAAGCTAGGGTGAGAGAACATTGTACAAATCTCATTTGTGTGAGTTTCCTCACTCCAAATGACATCAAATCTTCACAAGAGTGTACTGTTCGAACATCTCACTCTACATGTAAAAGTGGCCCCTAACCCCTATACTACGACCTAAACCTCACCTCAACTAAGTAGGTGGGCCTGCTATAGTAGCATAAATAGCTGCTTACTACGATGCCACCACAGAGGCAATATTTTTCTTTTTCTCTCTCTCCCCCCCCCAGCCTAAAAATACCCATATGTATGGGCATATCGCACAGCTTAATGCAATTGAAAAAGGTGTAGTTATTTTCAGAGTTAAAATTGTGTGATATTCTGCATTATGGCTTCACCAAGCCAGCCCACTTTTTCAGAAGTCCCGCCCCGGACACCTCCCCAATCCTTGCCCTTTAAAAATT
The DNA here is from genome assembly GCF_901001135.1 of Rhinatrema bivittatum. Lineage (NCBI taxonomy): Eukaryota > Metazoa > Chordata > Amphibia > Gymnophiona > Rhinatrematidae > Rhinatrema > Rhinatrema bivittatum. The sequence continues at coordinate 367,455,336 of NC_042615.1, forward strand.
TGCATTGTACAATGCGTTATGGTGCTTATTGCATGCGATAAGGAGTTTTCGCATGCGTTAAGGCGTTTTTCGCATGCGAAACGCATTATCGCATGCAAAAACGCCATAACGCGATTTGAAAAATGACCCTATCAGTTTATTTTATGGTATTTGTTTATGCTGTTTATATTTTTTTTTTTATTTGTGTAACAAGGGGGCAAGTAAGGAGGGCTATAAAAATTGTCCTTACCTGGCTGGCACATAATGAAGCAGACCATAGAAGAATGGAGGCAGTGTTGGGAAGCAAAGAAATGGCCACAAGATCAAGAGGGAGCACTTCCTACACCAGTGTGAGAGTCAGAGCTGGGCTGTAGAGCAGCAACAGAGATGTTTTAATTTGTTCCCAGAGTGCTCAAGAAGGGGCTGAGCCAAGGGACAGCCATGGGAAAGTTGTTGACTCCCAGAGCACTAATGCAGAAGGGCAGCCACGGTGTACTTTTAGCAGTGGCATCCTTGAAAGCTGTCACTGCCATGTGGAGGCAGATACCAATATCTGGGAGCATTAGAAGAGCCCTTGAAGGAGCAACGGGGAAGTGCGGACCATGTAAACTGCTACATTATCGTGACATCAGTTCAGAATTTGTCACATAGCTGTGATAAAATAAAGAAATAAAAACAGAAATAAATATAAAAGTTAAAACACATGATCAAAGATCGGGGAGGTCTAAAGATGGGCTTCTTCAAGTTGTAGAGTCTGAGAAGCACAAAAGTGATCCTGGCACCAAGACAATTAAAATTGCATAAAATACATTGAAATAAATTAAAACAACATTAAAGGATACCAGAGTGGATATCAAGGAACTCTACTCTGAGCCTGGATGAAATTTCTAGTGTTTTAAAGGCTGAAAGCTAGCGATTCCTGCAGTAGCATAAAGAATTACAAAAACACTTAAAATGGATTAAATAATTTGAAGCATGTATAAAAGACATCAGTCTAGAGGCTTGAGACCTTTTAATTAGCTTTAAATACCTTTAAAATTTAAAAAATGGGTAAATTTAACACCAAACAGAATCACTTTGTTTTGTAATAAAATAGAGGTGAAACTTAGGTTAAAATTGAAAAACTCACATCTGTTCCTATTTAAAATGCCCGATAAATATTTTTTGAGAAAAAAGTATTTACAAAACTTACACTTTTGGGTAAAATGAATTCTGCTCCGGAGGATTTTATATGATCCTGTTCATGTTTTTGCATTGTAAGGCTTGGCTTCATTCCAAGCAGTTTCAAAACTAGCAACCAGCTGCCTTGATGGGATGCTGACAGAGATAACAAGGTGAGATGGCTAGTGTAGGAACAGATAAATAGTTCTGTGACTCTCTCCCCTGGAGTTTCTGGGGCCCTTGTTTTTTTAAAAATAATGCCATCAAAAGTAATGTGATAGTTTTTTTTGTGTGTTTGGCCTATCATAATTCCATATTATAGTACCCCCTCGGGGACTACTTTTTCTTGTGACATCAGAGGGGTTAAGGATATTAACTTATGAAAAAGAAATTTACAGATGATTTCTGGACAGTTGTACTCTGAGGATCCTCTTTCAAAGAGTTTATAAAAGTGTCAAATTTCACTTATGAGTGAGTGAAAGTGTGAGTACTGTTTATTCATTCATTATTTTTTTAGGGCTGACAAGGTAAGAACCAGAGAAGTGTTAGTTAATATTAAAAGCTGTCAGAAGTTGTGGAATTTTATTCAGCCTAATATAGAAAAGGTATGAAATCCTAAATTCTTTGAGTAAATTGTGGGTACATATTATCTGAGATTTGATGCCAAAACTCTAACGTGATACTCTTTTTCGGAAGTAGTGAGTTAAGTTTAATATCAGTCTCTAAATGAGAATCTCATGTTATTAAGTACTGGGACATTTACGAGTATTTTGAGGACCCCAAACTGAAATGTTATTGGTGCCAGAAATTCCTGTTTATTTACATGGAGCAGGGAAAGTTAGAATTTTTTCCCTAAGTAAGCCCGGTGCTACAGTGAAACTTTAACCTTACATTTAGGAGTGTAAAGTGCTCAAATAATTTGGAAAAGCTCCTAACATAAAAGGTAAGCAAGTTTTGAGAAATACCTTTAAAAACATCTTGCCAATGCGGAAATAGCAATGTAGTTTCAAAATCCCTGGCTTCTTAAGTAAAAAAAAAAAAAGGGAACAGAAGAAGCATTTTTATTTGGAGTCTTAGGGGTAAATTTTCAAATGTATGTCCAATTTTATAACGTGCACGTGCATGTTATAAAATCCGGGGTCGATGCATGCGCAAGTGGGTGAACACTAGTGCATCTTGCGCGCACCAACGCCCGCGGCCTTTCCCTATTCCCTCCCCCGAAACTAACCTTCCCACCCCTTCCCCTAACACTCCCACCCCCTAGCCCTATCTTAACCCCCCCCCAATTCTTTTAACTTACCTGTTGCGCCTGCTCCAGGCAGGCGCAAGTTGCGTGTGTCGGCAGGCAGCCGGCACACGATCCTCCGTCACAGTGGCAAATGGCCGCTGTGCTGGAGGCCTCTGGCCCCGCCCCAGGACCACCTCTTTTGTAAAGCCCCGGGACTTAGATGCATCCCTGGGCTATATGCGCGTCGCCGGGCCTTTGTAAAATAGGCCCGGCGCGCATAACCCCCACTACGTGCGTAAATCCTCTGGATTTACACGCTTAGGGCTTTTAAAATCCGGCCCTTAGGGTTTAGCATTCTCAAAACACCTCAACATAAAGTTACCTTTAAACATTGTAGTCTCAAATGTAGAGGAGGCTTCAGATTTTATAGTTGCTCATGTAACGAATTGACTTATCTGAAACAATCCCTATCGCTAAAAGAGAAAAAGAGTTTGAATGTTCATGTTATCAATAACACTCTATAATACAAATTCCCACTGTGTCTTCCTAGAATATGGAATCTCAATTATCTATTTATTTTGAAAATCTTACTAGTTATAAGGTCAACAAGCTGACTGGACAACATACAGGGAAAATTCTAGATTATCATCTGAAAGATCTGCACGTTAGCATAGAAGATTATTTCCCTTTTATTTATAGTATAGAAGGGTTCCAGAACAAGACTGTCAAGAAGAATACCAATGGTAGGAGTAGCCCAGTGGTTAGAGCATTGGGCTACAACCCAAGGAAGCCAGGGTTCATATCCCACTGCTGTTCCTTGAGACTTCGGGCAACTCTCTTCACCTTCCATTGCCTCAGGTACAAACTTAAGGGTGAATTTTCAAAGGGCCCTGCATGCACCATGTCCAATTTCAAAAGAGCCCAGCTATGCGCACAAGTGCCAGGCCTTGAAAAAGGGGGGGGGGAGAATCTGGGTGGGATGGAGGCCTGCCTGGACAGTGGCCATTAGTCACTGTCCTGGGGAAGCATGTGCCAGAAACTACTTTTGCTTTGGAGGAGCAATAAGTAGAAAAATAAAACATTTTCAGGTAAGTGTTGGGGTGTAGAGGGGAAAGGGAAGGAAGGTTAGGCAGGAGGGTAGGGAAGTTTCTTACCAGTCCACTCCTTAATTTACTAAAATTCACCACCCCTGTGCACCCCGCCCGAACATGCGAGTGCAGATTTTAAAATCCAGCGTGCATATGAACGCGGCCAATGGATTTTATAACATGGATTTTATAACATCCATGTGCGCGTACACATGGACACATGCCTTCTCCTTTTAAAATCTCCCCCTTAGGGGGTGATTTTCAAAGGAGCTACGTGTGTAAATGTTACGTACTATCATAGCAATTTTCAAAAGCCATTTACTCGAGTAAAGTGCACTTAATGCAAGTCCGATCTCTGGAGGCTAGAGTGGCAGACCTGGAGGAGCTGAGGCATACAGAGAGGTACATTGACCATCAGGGACATAACAGCCAAGTACCAAATCCAGTCTCGCAGCCCTGTTGCTGCCTTGAATCAGAAAGGTCTCCCGGTTGGAGAACATCACCCTGGTGTAGCAGGAAGTGATCCTGAAGCAAGGACCTGCTCTCCAGGTGATGGGTTGGCCTCTCACACTGAGGACAAGTCTTCCAAGGCTACTGCCCAGGAGGGAAGAGTTAGGTTGGCCATTATAGTTGGTGATTTGATTGGGTGGCTGGTGGATGTGGCTGGTGGATGTGAGGACCACCTGGTAACTTGCCTGACTGGTGAAAAGGTGGTGGACCTCACGTATCACCTAGATAGGATTATAGACAGTACGGGGGAGGAGCTGGCTGTCATGGTACATGTGGACACCAGTGATGTAAGAAAATGTGGGAGAGAGGTTCTGGAAGTCAAATTTAGAATTTTAGATAGAAAGCTGAAATCCATAACCTCCAAGGTGGCATTCTCTGAAATGCTCCATCCCAGGTGCAGATCCCTAGATACAAGCAGAGCTCCGGAGTCTCAATGCATGGATGAGATGATGATGCAGGGGATTCAATTTTATAAGGAACTGTGGAACTTTTTGGGGAAGGGGGAAACTTTTCTGAAAGTCCGGGCTCCACCTTAACTAGAGTGGAACCCGGGCTGCTGGCACAAACTTATAAAAAGGAGATAGAGCAGCTTTTAAACTAGAACAAGGGAGAAGGCCGACAGTCACTCAGCAGTGCATGGTTCGGCAGAATGTATCTTTTAAGGATCCCAACAGAGAGGTTCCAATAAATGCAAACATAGTCCAGGTGCTTAAAAGTAAAGAACCATCTGAGCTAAAGAATTCCAAATTTTCTCTATCAACTGAAAAACAGGTAGTTAATACAAACAAAAAATGTACTTTGAAATGTCTGTATGCCAATGCTCACTAATTGCATACTCAAGATATGGTGCGGGGACAAATCCCCCCCCCCCCACACACACACAAGCCTCTTACCCAAACAACGAACCTTAGCTACTTATTTGAAGAACTCCAGATAATTACACGCAGGCTGAGATACCAAAGCCAAGAGAAGATCTAGCTAGACAGAAACACAAATCAACAGAATGAAAAAAAAAAAGGAAAGACAAAATTCAAAACACACAGAAAAGACAGGAGAGAAACAAGAAGCAAAACATGCAAAAAGAAAGAGAAAAAGAGACTAAGCATACAATAAAAACCACAGAAAATGAAAGAAGGATATAAAGAACATCATATACCTTATGTAGCATTTCTATCTGGTAACTTTTATGTTTATCTGGCAAAGTCCAGTAACATTTATTCAAATTGGTAATATCTGAGGAGAAAAATACACAAAGAATCAAATTCTTTTGACCTTTAACATCAACACAACAAACTTATTTTAATTTTGGAAACAAAGGATTTATACTTATCTGATAATCCCATCCTATCAGATACAGAACTGGTTCAATAATCTAGGAAGAAAAAGAGTTCTTTATAGTTTTGGTATATTATTTGGTTGAATACAAATTTGTCTTTTTTCATATGTTCATTTGTTGCCAGCCTGCAGTCATTTGTACAGGAGAATCCATCTTTCTACTTTGAATTTCTTCATTTAATCGTTTGATTCCATCTGATTTTTTTTAATTTTGAGTTCTGCCTTCCCTCCCTACTCTGAGGGAGGGGCAGGTTTTGAATCCTATTTTTCTTATAGGAAGCTTGCTGGAAGGAGGATTCATTTTCTAGCTCCCACTTTTGTCTGTATTATCTCGTGACGCTACTGTAGAACATCTGAAACCCTACTACAAATGTATTGCCACCTTTGCTACTGTAGCAGGAGAGTCACAACCCACAATAAGGGCGGGTTTACGATTTGCTGTATCTCACCATGAGCGCCAGGGGGAAAGGTGGGGGTGTGTAAGGGATAGGAGGGTAAAAGAGAGGCATCCTTACAAAACATTGAGGGAGGTCCACCTTAAAAACCAAAACAGTAACCTGCTGACTTCCTGGGTGAGTCCTGTTTCTGGCAGGTAAAAGCAGGCCTGATGGAAGTAGAAAGTGTGACTAGCTGGAAGGAGAAAGAAGCATCAGGAAGAAAGGCTGGCTAAGAATCTGAAATCCTAGCTGTATATCATGACTGGAGCAGTCCTCAGAAGGGTTGGGAAAAGCTTTAAACTAAAGTAGGCCAGTAGTTAGACTTGTCTCTTTCCACAAACGTTTATGTTTCTGTATAAATAACTGTTACTCTCTGATGGAACAGAGACAAAAAACACCTGAATATACCTACCTTAAAGTGGGATTTGTTTCCTGAGGAGATATTTATTTACAACCTTTAGCCTTGAGAAATAAGCTGAAAGCAAGGGGGGAAAATCTGGACTGGATTCCCACATTGTTTAATAAATTGATTGGTTGATTGATTGACATGCATCTAAAGTGTGCAATTGGCGGGACTCACATGCACAAAATAATAACAGTCATGCTGTCTCAGCAGCAAACCTGACAACCAGAGAATACTGAGTACATTTTCAAAGGAGGTCCATGCATAAAAGTAGCATTTGTATGCATAAGTGACTTGTGCTTGCATACACGGTATTTTATAAACATCAAAAGTATGCACATTCTGGTTTGCAATTGTAGAAGGATATCATGGACCAGGATTACTGCTGGCTCCGCTGGTGTTTCCAGAATTGGAGGAAACCAAAGACATTTGTGTGTGAGATCTCCTTATGGTCATTCACCGTGTGTCCAGAATTCTGGCGTAGGAAAGGTCCCTCTAATGGAGAGGAGTGTCCGGAGGATCCAGGATGGGCTTGGATTGTGATTCCCCATCCAACCATCTTCAGAGCCCAAACATGTGGCAGCACTGACCCAGGACCCCAGTGATGAAGAAGGTGACTGAGGAGGCATCCTCGTTTGCCATAGAGGGGTATAACTCCTGATGGACATCTCCTCTGGCAGCTGCCGGACCCCCAGCAAAACCTTGCACCCCATGCCTTGAAAAATAAAGGGCCTGATGACCCCTCCTCCCTCCCACCCATCTGTAGCCACTGTCATGCAGTGATGTCACCCTCCTTCTAGCTGCCCAGCTTACAAACATTTCCACAGTCTATTTTTGTGACTCACTTTCCTCCACTCCCAGGCAACCACACCAGAGAAATAGTGAAATCTTAGCCAGGAGGACATTAGTTCCATTTTAGGGGTGTGCATTCGTTTGCAACGTATTGGTAATCCGCAATGTATAGGTCCATATTCATTGTATTCGTGGGGAAGCGAAACGTATCGTGATTCCCCATGAATACAACGAATCTTCACCGAATTATTTGGCCGTCTAAAGGAGTGAATTTAAACAAACCTCCCACCCTCCTGACCCCCAAAGACTTACCAAAACTCCCTGGTGGTCCAGCAGGGGGTCCGGGAACCATCTTCTGCACTCATGCCGTCGGCTGCCGGTATTCAAAATGGCGCCGATAGCCTTTGCCCTTACTATGTCACAGGGGCTACCGGTGCCATTGGTCGGCCCCCCAGGAGGGTTAATTAAATTTTAGCCAGGAAATGAATAAGAATAAATGCATGAACATATCGGGGGCCCCCCTTGCCGAATGCAACATATCTACCCCCCGACGAATAGAATACCGAATGCAATGTATGCAGTCCCTCTGCACATCCCTATTCCATTCTCCTGGCTAAGTATCCATCATTGCTCTGACATTAATACCACTGGCGTCTGCTTTCAGTGATGCTGTCAGAGGAACGCTAGATGATCTTAGCAATTTACAGTTTTAGAGCCTGATAAACTAAGGCATTTCTTCTATTTTGTGTCTAAGGGTTAAAAAAAAAATGGTTAGTGAGTCAGTGCTTCAGAAACACGCATGGTGCCACTTTTGGGGAGGGAATAACTTGGCAGCCTATTTTTTATTCCTGAACTACATGGCAGTTGATGAAAAGGCAAAGGAAGGTGGCTATTATTATTATTATTGTTATTTAATGACACTTATGTAATCTGATTCACACAGAGAAAATGATGGCTCAGTGTAACAAGGCAAGTCACTGACAGAATGGGGATTAGAACTTTCCGATATTAGTAGGACTTCTGACAAGTTCTGTGCTTTCACCACCTGGACACATCTCCTCCCCTACATACTGTCTATAAGCTGTCTTGTTATGCTAAAAACTAGTATAGAGAGAGAAAAAAAGTGCAACAGATATGGGCTTTTTTAGCTCTTTGTGCATTGGTCATATTAAAGAAACCAGCACCATAATAGTAACATGCTGGGCCTTCATTTTCTACTTTTTTTTTCTCCTCCTTTTAGATCTTTGTAACTAAAATATTTGTGGGCCTGCATTTTGTCAGTATTACAGCAGAAACCTCACTGGTGTTACTGGAAAGCGAAGGCACTGTTTCATGTAAGGGTAGGTGAGTTAGTAATAATAGCTTTGCAAGTCAAACATTTAGTAATGCACAGTGTACAGAATCCAACACCTTTGACTGCACAGGGGTTTACAAATCAAAGAGGCACTCTTTCAGGCTTGTTAATAAGGCCTTCTGTTGCCTTTTAATCTAGCTGGTGCACTTGATAAAGTCTGCTTTATAATGAATAGCTGCTTCTACAAGACCAATTGAGATCATCTGGTCTGTTTAACGGAACTGAGTTTTAGACTGGACCCAGCCTTGCCCACCCGCTAGGGTTCGTAGGAGCTTTGAAGTACCATTAGAGGGTTTTCAGCGTAGGGTAGAGTTTCTTTGTTAATGCTCCAGTCATTTGGAGTGAATAGAAGAGTATTTTTCTCCATGTATGAATGAGCTTTTTAAGATGGCATAAAATAACCCTGGTGGAAAGATAAAAGATGGAATAGGTACTTTAATTTTGATCTGAAATTTAAAGGGGAAAAAAATGAAAAGGATTCTCTTAGCTCCAGTGTAGAGCCCTTATCAAACTTCGGTTTTACTTTCTTATAGTGCTGCATTTTGTTCCTTTGCATACAAATTGAATGGACTTGACCAAGAAACAGAATTATAGAAAAAGCATGTGATTTGGGGAATAATATGTAGGCGGGGACCCCCTTTTCACCAGCCTATTGGACGTCCTGTGCTAGACGCGCTCCTCCTTGACTTCATTAAAGGCCAGCAGAGGGATAAAACAGAGCTATGCAGTAGAGCAGAGCAAGGAAAGAGCATACAAGAGAGGCCCTCTTTTCATCAGCCTGTTGGAGACCTGAAGTCCTGCACTAGACGCGCTCTTCCTTAAAGTCATTAGAGGCCACCAGTCGGATAAAAGCAGTGGAGGTTTGTGAGCCTATTCTGCATGTAACTGTGGTCCTTCGAAGACATTATGGAAACAAAGATTAAAGGTATCTTTCGGCATTTCCTGTCTGAACTCACTGCCAGTCCTTCTGTTTCCCAGGAGCAAACAAACTAGGAGCTTCCAGCTCTGTTCCAGGTGAGGCCTTTGTCTCCCTGAGCCCCGATACTCTGATATCACCGCAGGGAGAAGAAAACAGCTGGGCACTGGGACTGGAAACGAGGGGGTTTGTTTGGTTTCTCTATCCCCTATCCAATATGGGGAGTTTCATTAGCTGTACTCCTATGAGGTTGGAAGTGCATAGTCCTTCCCTCAATAGAGAAGACTTCAGTAATAAACTTAGGTGTCTTGTGGAGAGCAGTAGCTAATTTGAAGAAATCTCTCTCCCTTAGGATTTATTCTGTATTGGGATCTTTGGGAAATGTGACTGCTCAAGTAAATTATCAAAGACCGAGCTGAACAATTGTCGGTAGTTAAGGATAAATGTTCTGGAGTATATGAAAACAGTGTGGCCATAATTAAAGATGATTTTATATTTGTAAACCACTGTGATATTTTCTTTTTCAGTATAGAAATAATCTAAAAGAAAATAAAAATAACCAAATATAAATAAATAAATAAATAGATAGTCATATATTACATCAGAAAATTGAAAATTTGGGGAATTTTTCTAGGTTTAATTTGAGGTTTTTGAATTTTCCTAAATGTCCTCTGAATCCTCCTATGGAGATGGTCAGGAAATTTTATTTTGACTTCCTGAAAGTGTCTAAAGAAGATATTCCATCTGTTACTAAAGATTATTATTTGCTTGATTCTAAAGGTATTTCTTCTGGTGCAAAATATCTCAGTGTTTCCTGACGAAATTAGAGAAAGCCAACAATATAGGAAAGTGTTTTTGCTAAAAAAAAACAAACCAAACCCCAAAAAACAGAGTATTAGCTTTGAGAACAGCTTTTCTATTGAAATTCCCATGTAAATCTATTGTGAAGTTTCAGAGTGTCAGATATTTGTTTTTGATCCTATTCACCTTGAAGGGGTTTGTTAATAAAAGAAGACAATTCCAGTTAGTGTGAATACTGTCGCATGTCTTTTGGCTCTGACCATTAACTATCAATTGATTGCTCTTTTCTCTGCAGTTTTCTTTAAAATTTCTTCCCCATAATGTGGTCTAAATAACAGTTGTCTAAAATTGTTTACCTTCTTTTGAATGTATTCTTTGAAATTATATTGGGATAATTGTGTTTTCCTTTAATCAAGGATCTCTTGATATGAAATATTTGAAACTTAATAAAGATATAATTAAAAAAAACATGCAATTTGAATAATTCCTGTTCATGGAAGGCAGAAACAAATCTAAATTTATACACAACTATTCAAATAAAGAGTCGTAGGCTTTCACAACTTATTTCCCTGGTAAGGTTTGATAATTCTCAGTGGTTAATTCTGTATGAGATGCAGGTGGTTGCAATATTAATGAGACCCCCTTATTATTTTCTTAATAAAATGCATTTCACTGAGATTTAACTTTGTTTGCTAAAGGTATTGGGGCAATACAAACATTGAGTAGCTCATTAAAATAGAATTTGTACACCTGCATGTTTGGAATACATTTTTCTTTTTATGAACAATGGTGGTTTCAGTTCTAGAAATCCATACTTGAGCACATTTTTTTCTCACTATCAAAGGCATGACCCCGTTGGATAATGGCCAAAAATAAGATTCCTGGTAAAAAAAAAATATATATATTTACCTCTTCTTAGGGGCATCTCTTCCCCTTGGCTTGGCTGTTGCTGGCTGGTAGAGCTGGCACAACTGGCGGGGATAAGCTAGTTTCAGACAGACATGTGGCTCTGCAGCATCAAGAAGACAGGTGGGAAGTGTAAGCAGAGATGCTGATGCAGCTTAGATGACTTGTTTTTTGTTTTGTTTGTTTTCATTTCTTCTCTTTCCAGTGGTGGTGGTGGCATGGAGTGCAGAAGGAGCCAGTGGCTGCGTTGTGCCACGGGAGAGTGTGGAGGATTGTTTCCCGTGTCGCCTTGCTCTCTGCTTCACTATGCTAGGAAGTGAGGGAGAGAGAGAGAGGTGGGGAGAGGTGGGTGCAAGGTGAACTGCTATCACTTCTCCTGGGGGGGGGGGGGAACCATGGTGGTGGCTTCTGTATGGATCAGAGAGGCTGTAGAAACAGTCCTGGAGCAATGGGAAAGCCCCCAGCACTAAAATGTAGTAGCTTGGCAGTGATAGAATGGTGAAGTCACAACCTGGATGAGCTCGGGTCGTGGTACTGCCGTCGAAGAGCAAAACACATTTGAAAATAAATAAATAAAATTAAGATAAGGGGCACATGACATCTAACAGTTCTAAATTATGGAATACCTATGATTACATGTATGTGCAAGCAACAGAAGTTACAGGTTAAGGGCCAGATTTTAAAACTTATGAGCGGTTGTAGATTTTCGTGCGCAACCCGGCGCGCACAAATCTGCGCCTGATTTTATGACATGCATGCGCAGCCACGCGCATGTCATAAAATCTAGGGTCGGGACGCGTAAGGGGGTGCACCTTGTGCGCGCCGAGTCCTAGGGGAGCCCCGATGGCTTTCCCCGTTCCCTCCGGCCTTGGAGGGAACTTTCCTTTCGCACCACCCCACGTTCCCCTCCCTTCCCCATCTAACCCGCCCCCCAGCCCTACCTAAATTCCCCTCCCTACCTTTGTTCTCCTATTTACGCCTGCCTGAGGCCGGTGCGCCAACCCCTGGCACAGCCGCCATGCCGAAGGCCTCGGTTCTGCCCCCTGACCGCCCCCGGATCGGCACCACGCCAATGCACATGCCCCCTTTCTGCCCCTTTTTCAAAGCCCAGGGTCATACGCACATCACGGGGCTTGCTCACACCACTGAGCCTATGCAAAATAGGTTCGGCCGAAGCAGGGCCAGGTTTTCGGGGTTACGTGCGTAAACCTTTGAAAATCTACCCCTAAGCTAGTTGCGATGCACTTTCCCTCTGATATGAAGGTCTTGCCTAATTAGCCAAATTGTTTTTTACACACATACAGAATCACAGAAAACTAAAAAGTTATGGGATAGGAGGTGATGTCCTTTTGTGGATTACAAACTGGTTAAAAGACAGCACACAGAGAGTAGGATTAAATGGTCAATATTCTCAGTGGGAAAGGGTAAACAGTGGAGTGCCTCAGGGATCTGTACTTGGACTGGTGCTTTTCAATATATATATATATATATATATATGATCTGGAAAGGAATATGACGAGTGAGGTTGTCAAATTTGCGGACGATACAAAATTATTCAGAGTAGTTAAATCACAAGCAGATTGTGATACATTACAAGAGGACCCTGTAAGACTGGAAGATTGGGCATCCATATGGCAGATGAAATTTAATGTGAACAAATGCAAGGTGTTGCACATAGGGAAAAATAACCCTTGCTGTAGTTACACGATGCTAGGTTCCATATTAGGAGCTATCACCTAGGAAAAAGATCTAAGAATCATAGTGGATAATACTTTTAAATCATCAGCTTAGTGTGCTGCAGCAGTCAAAAAAGCAAACAGAATGTTAGCAAATATATAGGAAGGGAATGGTTAATAAAACGGAAAATGTCATAATGCCTCTGTATCATTCCATGGTGAGACTGCACCTTGAATACCGTGTACAATTCTGGTCGCCGCATCTCAAAAAAGATATAGCTGCGATGGAGAAGGTATAGAGAAGGTCAACCAAAATGATAAAGGGGATGGAACAGCTCCCCTATGAGGAAAGGCTAAAGAGGTTAGGGCTGTTCAGCTTGGAGAATAGACAGCTGAGGGGGGATATGATAGAGGTCTTTAAGATCATGAGAGTTTTTGAACGAGTAGATGTGAATCAGTTATTTACACTTTCGGATAATAGAAGGACTAGGGGGCATTCCATGAAGTTAGCAAGCAGCACATTTAAGACTAATCGGAGAAAATTCTTTTTCACTCAACGCACAATTAAGCTCTGGAATTTGTTGCCAGAGGATGTGGTTAGTGCAGTTAGTGTAGCTGGGTTCAAAAAAGGTTTGGATAAGTTCTTGGAGGAGAAGTCCATTAACTGCTATTAATCAAGTTTACTTAGGGAATAGCCATTGCTATTAATTGCATCAGTATTTATTTATTTATTTGTGGGTTTTTATATACCGTCATTCGGGTTTGCCATCACAACGGTTTACAAAAGTGTTAGCAGGTTAACATATCAACGTGTTCATATTCAAGGAAACAATAAGTAGCATGGGATCTTCTTGGTGTTTGGGTAATTGCCAGGTTCTTGTGGCCTGGTTTGACCTCTGTTGTTAACAGGATGCTGGGCTTGATGGACCCTTGGTCTGACCCAGCAAGGCAATTTCTTATGTTCTTATTCTTGCATTTTGAGAGATTGTTATATATTTTTGAATTTATAAGGATTGATTTATATGATTGAATAACCAATTAAGGCACATTTTCAGGCGGCATTCCTTATATTGCATAGTTAATCATATAGCAAACTTGTAGAAAAAGTGACATTTAATACTTTTTTTTTATACTGTACTTATACTCTGTGGGCCTGATTTTCAAAAGTATTTACATGCAGTGGGCTTTTGAAAATTACTACAATACATGCCATTGAATTGTCCATATGATATTAACTTGTAAGTGCACTTTGCAAGTGTAAATGGCTTTGAAAATTGCTATAATAGTGGTTACATTTACATTTGTAAATCCTTTGAAAATTCACCTGCTTCTTTATAAGGGCTGCCTGCATGCCCTCATATTATCCTAGTATATCCAGCTTGAATAAAGTATTCATGGGAGACAAAAAATGCTAAAGGCAGCCTAGTCAGTTTCAGAGAATGGGATGCATAACATGGCCACCATTCTTGATTCAAAGGGGTATTGACCCAGGATTTTGAATGAAGATGCACGTTTTAAAGACAGGGGTTGGAAGGGAGGGTTAGTCTAACAGGCTGGTAATAGAGGAGACAAGTTCTCCAGCAGTTCTGGAGAATTGATGGGGGAGGGGGCAAAGGGACAATAAATTGAAGGGTAGGCAAGATGTGTGAATGGGAAAGAGTGTGCCACAAACACACCGTCCTGCCATTCACCCTCCATTTCCCCCAAGAGGCAGATGCAAGTGCTGAGGAAGGGAAGAGTCAGGTGATAGGGTTCCTGGGGTTGTGGCAGGGTTGCCAACTTGTCAACTTTCTGGAAATATTTGTCTCACACACTATCTGCAAAACCTCTGTGGAAACCCTGCCCCTCTCCTCCCCACTCCCCACAGGTTTTCAAATCACAGAAAGGGCCAGACTCCAAGGGAGAGCCCTACTGGCTCATCCAAAGGAGACGTCTCTGCTGACCTTCTTGGTGATTTGAAATGTCACTTGTGGTCATTCACTTAAAATATTTAGGAGACCCCCTTCTATACATCAGTGCAACATTACCCCTAATATGGGCAAGCTGAAGAGATATGATATGATTAACCATTAATCATAATGATATGATTAACCGATATGATTTGATATTTTGTTCAAGAATGTCGGTATAGAAAAATTCTAAATAAATAAATAAATAAATAAGAGATAGTAAAAAGGAGGCAAAATCATTGCAATATGTGACGATTGCTCTTGGAGACTGTGACACCTCACACATGGAGCTAGAGATGTGCTTCAGGTAAAAATTTCGTGTTGGGCTTCGTTTCGGGCCACCCCGCGGGAATTTCGTTTTTCCCGTGGTTCGGGGTTTTTTCGGGAACCCCGATTTTCGGATTAGTGCGCACTAACCTGGCAGAGTTAATGCACGCTAAGGCAGAGTTAATGCACGCTACCAGGAGTTAGAGTGCACTAACTCCCATTAGTGCACATTAACTCAAAAATGAATTTTTGCTGAAATTTTGGAAAAAATGAAATCGTTTTTCGGTTCTCCTGAACCATTCCAAATTAGGCAATTTCGTTGACATTGCCTAATTCGGGAAAAACGGTTGCACATCCCAAATCAGTAGTGCCTCATCTAAGGTTTGATCATTACGTCAAGCTCTGTTTTATAATGGACACAGTACCCTCCTATGCTGGTGAGATTACTGGTTTGGGAAGGTAGCTGTTTGAGGTAAACATGTCTTAGCAAGTCTGTTATACTTAAAAAAAAACAAACAAAAAACTGAAGAACTTGAATACTTTAATAATGATGGTATGATATGATATTTCATATTTTGAATGAGGGCCAGTCTAATAAGATGTTTAAACAGCCAAATTTACCTTTCTGGCACCTCTAGATGTGTATGTGTGGGGGGAGGTTCTCCAAAGATGTGATTGCCAGAGAAGGCTCTCTTCTTCCCCCAAGGAAGCAACATTATGAATGGGGTACTTCCTCCTTCTCCACAGAACAATTTTCTCCCTCGAGTACTGCTCAGTTTAAACATCAGCATCCTACTACAGCGGTTTTCAACCGGTGTGTCGCGACACCCCAGTGTGTCACCAAGCACACGCAGGTGTGTCACCACACTTCCTGGTCCCCTGCTGGCCTGACTGTTCCCTCTGCCCCAACGAGATGAGAACTCTTCCTGGAACGTGGCAGGGGAGCTGAAGTCAGTGGCACTCAGAGCATGGTCTCTTCTTCCTGCCCCCCTGCGGCCCAGAAAAGGAAATGGTGTGCATCGTCCATGTGTGCGGGAACAAGAGACCATTCTAGGTACAAGTGCTGAAGCATTGGCCCGAAGCAGAAGAGCTACCTTTAGGTGGGTAAATTACCCATTTTATGGGTTTTTGAACATTGACCCCCTCCATATATAATTTATCCAAAGTATAATAGACATTTTAATTTCAAGTCATCCCTTCCATAAGTTTAATGATAACCACTTTAAAGCAACTTCTCAAAGTAAACCTTCCTTCTTTCTTATACATATTAATCATATACACATACATGCCTCTGGTTCAAGGTTATATGCCACTTCTTCCATGTTACAGATCTTGGTGGTAGCACTGGGCAGCCCTTGCAAGAGGTTAGGAGAGAAGGCTATGCATGCAGTAGATGACATCATCTAGCTCACTAGACAGACATCTAGGGAGGTTATGCAGGATATGCTTCTGGGATTTCCAACCTGGAGCAATAAGAGAAGTCAACTTTGAGAACTGTGAGTACTACAGTGTCCCTCCCAGCAGAGTCAATTTCAACCCAGGTTGGGAAGTTGAGTGCACAGTACAAACCTCTTGTACAGTCTAAGACTTCTCTGTTCCAGGACACAGAGAACCATTTATACCCTGAGATCCTGTTAACTTTTCTATTGAAGCAAGTAGAGACTGGCATAGCACTACACAAGGTGTTGCTATTGAATTTTGTATCATACTTAATTGCTCTTCACACAAATGTAGAACTCTAATAGCACAGTGTTTCCTATGGAATGCAATCTCTTTCGGGCGGATTTTAAAAGCCCTGCTCGCGTAAATCCGCCTGGATTTACGCGAGCAGGGCCTTGCGCGCCGGCGCGCCTATTTTCCATAGGCCGCCGGCGCGCGCAGAGCCCCGGGACGTGCGTAGGTCCCGGGGTTTTTGGAAGGGGGCGTGTTGGGGGCGGGACCCGATGACGCGGCGTTTCGGGGGCGGGGCGCGGTCCAGGCCTTCGGACCAGCCCCCGGGTCGGAGCACGGCGCACCAGCAGCCTGCTGGCGCGCGTAGATTTACGTCTGCTTCTCGCAGGCATAAATCTACGGACAAAGGTAAGGGGGGGGGGTTTAGATAGGGTTGGGAGGGTGGGTTAGGTAGAGGAAGGGAGGGGAAGGTGAGGGGAGGGCGAAAGAGAGTTCCCTCCGAGGCCGCTCCGATTTCGGAGCGGCCTCGGAGGGAACGGTGACAGGCTGCGCGGCTCGGCGCGTGCCGGCTGCCCAAAATCGTCAGCCTTGCGCGCGCCGATCCAGGATTTTAGAAGATACACGCGGCTATGCGTGTATCTTCTAAAATCCAGCGTACTTTTGTTTGCGCCTGGTGTGCAAACAAAAGTACACGAACGCGCTTTTTTTAAAAATCTACCCCTTTGTCTCCTTTCTTGTAAATAAACTCAGATCCGTTTGGAACCAGACCTGCTGAGTGGTCAACTTTTTGCAGTTGCCTATCATGAATTGTCACTCAGCCTGAGCACAGAGAGGAATATTTTCTGTACATTGAATTCTACCTAACATACTCTACAAATTGATTGACCTAAGAAAACCAAAGCCCTGTGGTTGTTCAGGCATTCCTCCTGAATTATCTGGCTGCATAAATCATTGTGGTAGATTATTCCCAAGCATCTTATCCCTTCCTGTTCCCATTGAAATGAGTAAGACTCTAAAATGGGGGTGAGGGGGTGGGGGGAGAGCTTTCAGTTTGGATAGATTGATTTTATAACCTAATACACTTAAAAACAAGGCAATTATGTCTAGCAGTTTTGAAATGGAAACATTTAATTCAGACTGATTAATGTATGTCATACACATAGCTGGAGAATTTACATTCAGACTCATTAACATTGAACTTATTAATTTCTTTAATTTAATAAATGTTTGATAAATGTTCTAGCTCTAAGGAATATCCCTGTCTAGTACCTCTTCCTTATTTGTTTTTGCCAAGAACAAAGGAATGTGATAGAACATTATTCATCATAAGCTTGCTCTTGGGGCCTCCATACAGCGTACCTATCATTTGCATGAAATATTTTTCAAAACAAAAACCAGTGTAAAGCCTTAATAAATACTTTACTCCACCTATTCAAAATGTTTTTTCAACATCTAATGAAATTGCTAGAGCTGGAACCTTTGACTCTTTGGCTTAGACCATTATCTGTGCAGTAACAACACTTTAAAAACCTGACTGACTCATGTGGATTTATCCTCCAGTAAGGTTGCTTAATCTCTGAGAGCGCAACCTCACAGAAGTACAAAGTCTATGGACACATTTTGCCAACTGAGGCCTGGCTTTATCAAAATGCACTAAATATCACATGGACTCTCTACCTGGGTAACATCAAGCTAGGTTGAGAGAACATTGCACAAATCTCATCTTTGAGTGTTTCCTCACTCCGAAGGTCATCAAATCTTCACAAGAGAGCACTGTTCTGTTCGTACGTCTCCCTTTGAATGTCAAAGTGGCCCCTAACCCCTACACTAATACCTAAACCTCACCTCGAGTTACTAGGTGGGCCTCCCATAGAGATATAAATACCTATCTAGTGTGAGCTCATTTGGCCAAAAATTCCTCCCCTTTTTCTCATTTGCATCGCACCATGCGTTATGGTGCTTTCGCATGCGTTAAAGGCATTTTTTGCATGCGAAACGCCATATAGCACTTTGATAAATGACCCCCTGAATTTGTAGCTTCCAAAGGGAAAACGTACCCTTTTGAAGAATGAGTCAGAAAAATTGCACCCACAGACCTGCACCTGCTATTAGTGTGGGTACTTGGAAATTTACGTGCGTACTTTTGAAAATCAAAAAAGTATGCTCAAGTGTTGCGGCGCCTGGCTGTGGCAGCCCCCAGCCAGGCCCCCCTACCTCTTCAGACTGCCCGGCACGGTGGCTCTTCCCCCGTGGGAGGCCAAGAACCCTCAGCCGCGCGGCTAGAGCAGCGTCCTCTCAGGCAGCATTGGGGCCTCTCCTGACGCGCGTGTGCGGGAGGCCCCGCCTCTTAAAGGGGCTGCGGTGGGAGAATCAGCCCAGCCCCGGAAGATGACGCCCATAGGAGGGGTATTTAAACCCCATTGCTGCTCACCTACTTTGCCTTCACAACAGGTCTTCTCTGTTGTTTCCTGGCTGTTCTCCTGCCTTGCCTCCAAAGTGCCTGCCTTGCCTCGGTGTTCCTGCCTTGTCTTCGAAGTTCCTGCCCTACTCCAGTTCCTGCCTTCATTCCTGTACCCAGTCCTGGCTTGATCTCCAGGTTTGACCTCGGCTCGTCCTCTCGTCTCTTGTCTGCTGCCTGTCCTGACCTTTGGCCTGTGTATTCATTCCGCTTCTTCATGGAGTTCGGTTCCTATCTCGCTGGGTGAATGCTCTGAGTACCCGCTCCTCGGGGGCTCTCCTGCATTCATAGGCTATCCGCTCCTCAGAGGGCCGTCCTGCCTGATCTCTTGGAACCATTCCGTGTGAGTTCTTCTCCACCAGCGCCACCTCCCGGAGACGAGTTCCATTGGGGCAGTCCCTCAGTGGTCATCACCGCTCGCTCCAGCTCAAGAGTCCACACCCCTAACAACAAGCACCCAACCTAACCCCCCAAAATCCCCTGTCTCCTGCAAAAAAATACTTTTCCAACTCCCCCCCCCAAACAAAATCCCTACTGCTTAAAATTCTAATATCTTAGCATTCATTATCATTTTACAGTCCATATTAATTAATGAGGTAGGCCTATAATTTTCAACAAGTAAGAGCTCCCTATCCGGCTTCTTCAAGGGCTTAAGGTCTCAGCCATGATACCCTGTTAATGAAATCTTGATATAGATGTTTAGAGTTTGGGAGTCAGTTTGATATTACGGGTTTGATACAATTCCACTGTAAAACCATTCAATCCCAGAAATTTATGAGGAGTTAGAGATTTAGACAGTAACTTTCAAACTGCCGCGCGGGCGTGTATGTACGCACGTATGCTGGCTTCCACCAGCGGTTGCGGCCATTTGATAACATCCGCACATTTACGCGTACACGATAGAAAATTGTGCGTTCATGTGTGCACAATTTTATATGGACGCAAGCATGCGCATGAAAATGCTGGCTCTACCGTGTAAGTGGGGGAGGGGGATTTTAAAAGCAATGCGTACCAATGCAAGAGCCCTTTTCCCCAGTTTGTTCTCAGGTCACCCAATTAACGGATCAGACTTCCTAACGCCCCCTGTTATTTAGTCTCCCTTTTATCCTTTTAACCCCGACCCTTAAAAACCCACTAACTCACCTAGCTTTCTAATTTTAATACGTACACGCCATCCATAGCAGAAGTAAAGTTACGTGGTAGGGGACCCCGGCACGTGCTTGTGCATATAAATACTTATGCACACACTTCAAAGGTAACTTCCTTTATTGCCCAAGTCTTGCTCATGCGCCACCCTTTTTAAAACCTTTTGATTTGTCTGCATCTCAGGAGATGCGCACTCGCGCGTGTGTTAAAATCCATGTGTCACATGCCGGCCTGAGATACTCGCGTTTCTCCCAACTTTGGTGCACATAGTGCTTTTAAAATTCACCTTTTAGAGAGCAGGGGGGGGGGGGAAGAGACGGTCGAGGTTCAAAAGATTTTTCCAACTAAAATTGAATTTTAGCTGGATGAAGCTATCCATTTAAAAATGCTGCCACTTTAACCAGCTAAATTTGTGCACTTAATATTACAAGCACACAAACGTGAGCAGGTGAAAAAGGAGCCTGGTTGGAAGCTGTCCTGGGGAGGACTTTCAAATGTAGCCTCTCAGGGAGGTATTCAGTGCTGATCAGCTACACTTAGCTGGGTGACTGTAACCGCACAAAGAGCAATCCTAAATCTACCTGCTGAATTGTTAAAACAGGTAGATTTTAGCTGTTATCCAGCAGGACAGTTATCCAGGTAAGTGTGGCTGAATATGTTTACAGATAACCAGTTTAACTCACCTGCTTATCTTACCTACTCTGCGGGTTTCAACAAATTGACTTCTCTCCCCCCCCCCCCCCCCCCCCCCCTTCATGAGTGGCTAAAATATCTGGGTATTGTAAGCTTGTTAGTTTTTTTTCTGCCACATCCTAGCTATGTTGTGGCTGAAAATTATCCTAAAATTACCTTAGTCGGCCGGCCACTGAGCACCTTATTGAACACTTCCTTCTCACCTGCACCCCGAGGATCTAGCTGCATAGCTTCCTTCTTTTCTGCCCTATCTCCAAGCTTTGAAGCTTGCCAGTCCAACCTCCTGTCCATTCTGCAAGTTCTGAACCGCCCGGCTGCACTCTCCTGCCTTCTGAGGCATGCTCCTTTGCAAGTTCGGGTCACCCAGAACCCCACTTATGCCTGTTCAATCTATAAAACTCATTAAACGTCCCTTCCCCAACAGCTTGCCCCGGACCTCCTTCTGAGCCCAAAGAAGTCAGCAGGGCAAATCCCTCAGGATCCTCTAGCCCTCTGAAATCTGTGGTCTGTTTTTCACCGCCAGGAGAGATGCAAAAGTCCTCCTGCCAGCTTTGCTGCTTATTGCATTATCCATATACATTAACTTTTGCATGTGATGACTGTACAGCTTGAACGTTTTTCCCATTCCTTTTTGCTTTTTAAAAAGTGTTCTAATTAGTAGCAATTTTTATTTTGCTCTGAATAATACATAGCTTTCTGTAAATGAATTGATTGGCCCCCTTGTTAACTGCCAATTGCATTATGTTTTTATTTTAACTTTTGAAATTACAACAATGAAGTACTTTCTTTCCCATCGATGTTGGGTTTCTACATTTTTTTTTATTTCTCTTTCAAATTGAGCACTTCCTGCTTCCTTCGCTTATTCTTTCCAACACAAAAGTTTATAATCACTCCCGCAAGAGCTGCTTTAAATAGCATCCCATTTAATAATGGGCAAAGCTTCATAGGAATCATTAAATTGCCTTGTTAATTTTATCTGTTTAAATCCCGATCCTACAGAAGTCTAGAGTTAAAGTGCCAAATCAGATTGGGAAGATTTAAACACTCCCAGCTTAAAGTCAAAGAGATTTCAGCAGGATCAGATATTATAATACTATAGGAGGAGGTCAGCATTCAAAGGTATTTATCCAGATAACTTTTGAGTTAGCTGGATAAATGCTTTTGTTTGAATATCACTGCCATTTTAAATTTTATCTGGGAGGCATTTTGGAAGCATCCCAGGTGGAACTTAGCCAAATAAACCAATAAATGTGGATGTTGCCCTGAGCAGGATTAAAATAATCTAGAAATGCGTTCCCAAATAACTTTAACCTTAACTAGCAGCTATATTCAAGGAATGTAGCCGGTTAAGTGGTGAACTTGTGTTTAAAAAAAATAGAGCATAGCGGGCCCTGCAGTCCCCTCCCCCTGCAATTGGTAAAAAAAAAAAGACTTATCTCCAGCCCCGCCACATTCCCGCCCCTCCCCCCCCCGCTCCAAACCAACCCCAGCTCTCTCACGCCACCTGATACCATCCCAACCCCATTAACGCTACTGGGATCGCAGTACCACTCCCGGCGGCTTCCAGTTACATGCATTGTTCAGACTCAGTTTTCTACACTGCTGCATTAACTATAGTAGGATCTGGTTTATGAAACCTGCCCTTTGTCATACATGAAAAACGAGTATTGAGGGAGAATGAAATACATTGTTGAATTTCTAGCAGCAAGGACTTTGTGCTTTGTTTTGAAATAGATTCATTTCTAAGTCATCCTTTAAATGTGTGTTTGTCAAAGAATGAGTAGATAATATTCTGTACTATATCTGTGTATTACAGTTACTTTACTTCCCAGGCTGATTCTGGTGCATTCATAACATATGCCACTTGCAAGGCTTCTCAAATTTGTATAGCAGTTGACATATTTTAGAAGGAAACCTTCAACTCGGGCCGCGTTCATGCAAACATATTGCTTAAACCCATTGCTAGTTTGTCTGCCTTATACCAGTATCTAGTGTTACCACCTGGCCATCATCCTGTATTCAGTTACATTCTAAGATTTATGATATCTTTTTTTTTTAATTGAAAAAAGGTAACAAGTTCCAGTGTGTAAAATGAGATATAAGAATGCAGTGTGGTGGGATATAACAATGCTGTAAAATGGGTTATCCCATCAAGGCGGACCATTAGTTGTAGCTGTCCTACATTTTTTTAAAAGAAAATAGCCAGCTTTAAGGTATCTGTTTAGTAATAAGTTTGGTCCTTTCAGGTACCCTGTGAGTGCATACTCAGTGGCTTTGTGCTCATATCTGTCCCAGATTTTTAAATCATCAAACATTGCATAGCTAAAAAGTACATAAAGTGCAAGATGTGTCCTTCCTAATATTAATGTCAATTAACTGTCGTCATGAAACAGGGATTATCCTAATGTCTAATGTTATAACATACAGAAAAAAAAAGACATCAAGAGCTATGTTTATTTTCTACCAGTGCTGAGCAAAGGGATTTTAACTAGGAAATAGAACAGCAATTAACTCACAGAAGCATACCAGCAATACAAAGGTCAGATATGTACATATTAGATTTAATGCACTTAGGGCCCTATGTATTAAGCATTTTCCCAATAAATACAAAATGGGAAAAAAAACTTTAGAACACAGGCCACTTAATTAGAGACCGAAAGGGAGGTTGCAATGCATGGATGTTCAGGAATATAAAATGTGTTTTCAAAGCTGGAGCTGAGGCTACAAGAGGAGTCTGAATAAAGGGGAATTGGGCAATAATGAGTGAATAATGAAGCATTTCAGACCCACCTATCTCCAAGTCATGGAAAGCATTAGTTGCCTCATTACACTATGCATGCGCTTCATTATTTCTTTTTGGATATGCAGTGTTGCTTTCTGATATTGGTACCTTATAGAAAAATGTAGGGAAACCACACTGAGCTTGAGCAGGCCATGTCAGCATAAACCACGGGCAAGAAGTCAAAAATCCATGCCAACATAGCAATCTTCACACTCCTTCATTTGCATATTCTCTCCAACACTTATTTGTCCCATCTCCATAGGAATCAGTGGTGAAAATGCTAGCACTCACACATACACACACACACACACACACTTAAAAATATTATAGTCTGAAAAAACCCTCCAGTATCTAAGCTGCAGTGTCTCTGGAACTTTTATCATGCAAGACCAAATGTATACAAGTGTCTTAGTCTAGCATGTTGATATGGTACAATATGGTACATGGTTTGTTTCTTATTGGCATTTTCCATTTATTCCAACTTTTCAATATCACAAGCCCCAACTTCTGCCCCTCCTTGTTCGGCCTGAATGTATGTGTGCTATGGTGTTTTCTTATTGTGCTTTGGGTGTTATCCTCTTTGCAGGGGTGAGCAAACCTTTTTTCTAAAGAGGGCCACATTACTGGTGCTTATCAGAACTGGGGTCCGGGGGGGGGGGGGGGATTCCCCCTTAGAACTCTGTGAGCAACGGTGGGGAGGAGAGGCAGCAGACAGTTTCAGCAGCAAATACACCACATATTGAGGACCAAATCAGCTACCATACCAACAAGAAAATTAATTCAAACCAGTCAACAAATAGAACAACATCTGAATAGTTCAAACTCATAAAAAAGTTCCAAATACCCTTAAAATATTTCAACACAGACTCATCAGATAATACCCAATAATTAAAACTAGTATGGATTTTAAAAAATTCCCCACTATCCTGCTTGGGACCTTTTGATTTCCAGATGCCCTGAGATTGTTGTACATTAGCTGCTCAGGTAGAGAAAAAGGGTAGGGGGAGGAGTGGTGGGTGTTGCAAACATGCATGCACTCTTTCTTTCACCCACACATATATATACACACACATGTTTTCAGTCGCCCATATACACACAGACACACACAATCACACAATGCCCTCTCTCACCCATATGTACACACATAATGCTTTCTCACCCACCCATCCACACACAATGCTTTCTGACCCACCCATACACACACACACACAATGCTTTCGCTCATCCACACATACACACATGCTGTCTCTCTTAGCAATACTCACACACACACGTTCTCTTTTCTACCCCCAGCAACAAGCGATGATTTTTTTCTAAGGTCTCGCAGGCCACACAGTCAATTCCAGTGGGGACGTGAATCATCTCTTCCTACCCCACTGACTGCGCAGTCAGTTCCGCTGGGGACGTGATGCTCCTCCTCTTCCTGCCCCACTTGCTGTACAGTCAGTTCTGCTGGGGATGCAATGCTCCTCCTCTTCCTGCCTCACTGGCTGCACCATCAATTCTGCTAGGGATGCAACACTTATCTTCCTTTTCCTGCCACTGCTCCTCCTCTTCCTGGCACGATGCTCCTTCTCTTCCTGCTTTTCTGGCCACAATTCTCTGCTAATGCTGCTATACCTGATGGGGAAGTCATTGCAGGCCGCCAACACTGAGGTCGATGTCATGAACAAAGGCCCGCAATGTTGGGCCGGTAATAATGGGGCAAATTTGATAGAAAGGAGGGCCAGAAAACCTCTGCCCATGGGCCAGGTTTGGCCCGTGGACCATAGTTTTCCCACCCCTGCCCATGCTGTTTCTGTGTTTCCTGAGATTGTAAACTCTCATATTGCTTCTTTTTGTCTTCCTTGGTTACCAGTGGCAGCCAGTGGGCCACAAAATGTATGATGCA
The DNA here is from genome assembly GCF_901001135.1 of Rhinatrema bivittatum. NCBI lineage: Eukaryota > Metazoa > Chordata > Amphibia > Gymnophiona > Rhinatrematidae > Rhinatrema > Rhinatrema bivittatum. The sequence continues at coordinate 367,480,779 of NC_042615.1, forward strand.
ACAAGGTGGTATCTCCCAACCTGCCTTCTTCTGCCATCTGTCTCACCTTGCCTCTCCTCCTCACTTTCTCTGCCCCTCCTTATTTCTCTTGTACTGGCAGCTGTCATCAAATTATATCTCGCTGGCTCTGTGACAGTAGAGGCTTCATACTTTCTCTTCTAGGTTCCAGGCCAGCAGTAGCATGGATTCAACTCCTGGTTAGGAAAAGCTTCTGTCAGCTGCATCTTTCTGTTAACTTGGCTCCTTTCCTTGCTATTGTACTGCATCTCTACCATCACTATATATTGTTTCTTCAGCCAACCATAGTACATCTATATAGACGCTATCATATGCTCTGAGAAATGACATGATCAGGCTACTTGCCGCAATACATCTATAACTTTCTTATAGACAAACTGATAACATGAGGTCTATAAGCAAATAAGTTTCCTCTTACATGTGCCAGGCATAGAAGCACATTTGCAAGCACAGTAATATGACAGAAACCATAGCGCATCACTTGCAGGCACTTGCATGGACATCTGAGCATTCTCCTCCACAGTATGAGTTAGTTAATGGAATGAGCTGTAACTTTCTTCTCATAAATTTGGGAAGAGTCTTCATTATGCCTGCTGTTTTGACAATGCCATGCTGAGGGCATAATGAACTCTTTTGTCTTCATGTTATGCTTACCTAAAACAATAAAAGTTTTAAAAGCCAAGAAAAAAAAATAGGAAAATTAAAGGAAATGTTCTCATTTTTTGTATTTTTCAATGATCTGCACTCACTCGAAAAAGAAAGGTCCTTAATTTTAGAAACAGCAGGGTATGTTTATCTGCAGATCAAGTTTATTGTTACTGTGCATATCTTTAATTTGCTTGATTAAGATGATGATGATGATTATTATTATTATTCTAACTACTAAAGTGACTGAGGATTGTATTGTTTTCAATAACTTTACTATTTGAAATTTAACTCAGAGCAGATTATTTTTGACCTGGTTCAAGTTTGACAGAATTTTCTGATTTTTATCTGCTGAGGAAATGTCATATTTTTACCTGTAAATATGTGGAAAATTCAACAGTATTAGAAAAAGCCTGAGCAGATCACCTGATATCTGTTTCAAATTTTTCATAAAAACATAGAATATAAGGATGATAAAGCATTACTGGTGTAATGCCATAGACTCCAGCTGATCACTAGTTTTCCCTTCTCCTATATATAATTAGGCATTCTCTATGCCAGTGGTTCCCAAACCTGTCCTGGAGGACCCCCAACCAGTCAGGTTATCAGGATATTCATAATGAATATGCATGAGGTAAATTTGAATGCACTGTCTCCATAGCAAATTTTGTCTTATGCACATTCATTGCGGATACCCTGAAAACTCGACGGGCCGGACGTCCTCCAGAACAGTTTTGAGAACCTCTGACTATGCCTTTGGCATGATTTCTTGAATTTGAAAAATCTGAAGCAACATTGTTCATATCTGTTGAATAATCAAAAAGATTGACTGAGCACCATGATTTTACAGGTTAGTTGAATTGCTCAACAAGGTTATTAAGATCACCTATTTTTGCTATAGCTAGACTCAGAGATTGGGGATACATGATAGGATTTTATCTGAGCATAAAAATGGTCGTTTTGTTTCTCCTTTGAAATAGGATAACTCTGCAGGAAGTATGTCTGTTTCATCTGTCTGTCTATTAATTTATCAATTATTTACTTTTGGTTCCACTTTGGAACCCTTTATGTTCTGAGAAATATAATAAATATATGCATAGGTTTGCTTTAAACATTATCCCACCAAATCTTCTTGCACACACTTACACCAGTTAAAATGTGCACAAACTTTTTCTTGAAAATGAACATGTACACTTTTGGAAACTCAAAAATATCCATGCAAATTTAAAGCCCTTCCCAATCCTGCCTCTGGGGACCCCTCTGCTTAGTCTTTGTGAACATAATATGTATGTGCAAGTTTACCCACATACTGGGTGAGTAGTTTTATAAAAGGCCATTTCTGTCCACAGAACTCTCTTTGAAAATTACCCTTTGAATATGTGTGACTACCACTCAAGAGTATTACTCCCTTCATTAGGTCAGTGCAAAATCAGCAAAGGATGTTGTCCAGAAACAAACACTCATACCATGTGTGGTGATGCCAAAATTACCTATAAATAAGCTTTGCTATAGTAATGAACATGTTCATATTAACTGGCATGGCTGTGGTCACATTAATTATTGTAGTCATGTTGAGGGCAATATTCAGCCCCTGAGCAGCTCGGCTAGTTAGTCAGATAATCATGTCTGGCCGACTGAATATACCTGGCTGTCTTAAAGTGAGCCGGTTATATATAACTGGCTAACATTAGGGCAAACCTATGGCCCGACCAGAGTTAGCTACATAGGTTAACCAGCTAACTCCGAATATTGCTTAATTTACAGGTAACTCCGTTCCTCCCTGGAACGCCTCCTGCCCTCCCCGGAACATCCCCAACTTATCTGGCTAAATTTTAGCCAGGTAATTAGTAAGTAGTTACCCAGCTAGAATTTAGCCGGATAAGCATTCAATTACTGGGTAATCCATTTAGACGGATAACTATTACATTATCTGTCTAAATGGCGTTCAAATATGGACTTTGTTAAATACAATGAACACACAATGCTAATTATCACAGTCATGCTAAACTTGAGCATGCTCAGTTTTGTTCTTGCTTGGTGCCACATCCTTCATTCAGAATGGTTTAAAGGTCAGCCTGGTACATGCTGCTAGTTGGTGTTGAGGGGACTAGCAGAAGAGCTACTGGAACATGATGGAGAAGGTAAACTATACAGATTGAACAATAGAACAAGAAAATGTACATTTCATGCCTTGTGAGCAGCCAGAATAGCGGGAGGAGCTTGAAGTTCTGAAGGAGGCTGCAAAGGAGGATGAGGATGAGGAGGAAGAAAGCACTGAAGAGGTTTTGGAGGAGTAAATTATGTAGGAAGGAGAAAATGCTACAGAGGCTGCCATTAGATGATGCCAGTTTATGTTGTGCTTCATGCAATCTGAGAGCAATATGATTCTGGAGCTTGGTTGTACAGTACTCAAATGTGTTGATTGCCAAAGACTGCACCAAAAAAGGAGTAAAATTTGGCAATGAATTGCCACAGATATCACCAACTTCTGTCTTACCCATCAGTGGCAAACATATTAAACACTGATGTCAAGATATCAAACTGCCAATCCATGAAGAATCTACAAAGATCCATGCATTTTGCAGGAAGATGGCAGGTGTCCACTTCTGTTCAATTCATCTCACACTTCTGGAACCTTGCCCAAACACTGGTTCTAGATACCATGGGCAGTGTCACTGAGTTCACTTCGCTTTGTCATGACAGCAGAGGCAAGCAGATGAACCATGATTTAGGAATAGCCAAAAGAGACCACACATGTTTCTCATGGACATGTTCCCTTTAAGTTGTGTGAACACACACACACACACACACACATTATGAAACAAGAACACACAGAAAAACAAAAATAGAATGGCTTTTCAAAGAACACTGAGAACAAATTTGTCGACTACGTTGCACACAAGAACTTATTTGTGCACGCAGCCCACAAAAAATTAGGGGGAACATTGCTCCTGGAGTTGTGTTATAGACTGCAATTTGCCTAGCAAGGCAATAGGGGGATTGAGGCATAATAGAAGGAGAAGGTTTGGACTGGCTTAGCGGCTTCACAGGTGCAGTCCAGTTGGGAGACTTGGGAGCAACCTGAGCATGATATTTGTGGAGAGATGGGGAACTTTCTGAGGCACTCACATATTTCAGGTCTCAGGAAGTGGATGATGGGGGGAAGAGGATAAGAAAATAGAAGAAAAACTGAATAAATTATATGCCTTGGTCTTTATGAAGGAGGATGTTGGGAACATACCTGACCCTGAAACATTCTTTAATGGTGGAAATTCTTAGCAACTAAACAAATATATGTAACAATGGAGTAAATAATAGATCAGATTGACAAACTAAAGAGTAACAAATCACCATGACCAGATGTCATCCACCCCAGAGTTCTAAAATAACTAAAACATGAAATTGCTAACGTGTTTCTAGTAATCTGTAACCTATTATTTAAAACAGCATTGATTCCTGAAGATTGGAAGGTGGCCAATGTGACACCAATTTTTAAAAAGGTGTCTTTGGTTATTCGGGAAACTATAGACCTTTGAGCTTGACAGTGAAGCCGGTAAAATCACTGGCTATATAGAGAGACATTGCTTAATGGCAAAGCGTCAACATGGTTTTGGTAAGGGGAAATCTTATCATACAATCTTTTAGACATTTTTGAAGGTGTAAATAAAGATGTAGATAACATATGAGAAACATTTGACAAAGTCCTTCAAGAGAGACTCCTCAGGAAATTACAAAGTCATGGGATAGGAGGTAGTTGTGTTCTATTGAGGATTGTTAATTGTTTAAAAGGCCGGAAACAGAGTAGGATGAAATAGTCGAATAGAGAAATGTCGTTAGTAGAATTCCACAGCTATCAGTAGTGGGACCTGTGCTGTTTAATATATTCAGAAATGATCTGGAATAGGGGACAACCAATGAGGAGATCAGATTTGTAGATGACACAAAATTATTTAAAGTTGTTAATACAGCAGTGGATTGCAAGGAATTGCAGAAGGCCCTTTTGAGACTAGGAGACAGGGCAACTGAAAGTCAGATGAAATTTAATGTGGAAAAGTACAAAGTGATACACCTAAGGAAAAGTAATCCCAATTACGGGTACACAATGCTGGGTTCTATATTATGAGTCTCTTCCTAGGAAAAGGAACTTAAGAGTCCTTGTAAACAATACATTGAAATCATTTGCACAGTGTGCGGTGGCAGTTAAAAAAGCAAATAGAATGTTAGGAATGATTCAAATGGAATGGAGAATAAAATGGAAAATTTCATATTGCCTTTGCATCGAGCCATGGCATGACTGCACCTTGAGTATTTTGTGCAGTTCTGGTCACCCCATCTCAAGAAAGACAGCAGAAATAGAAAAGGTACAGAAGAGGGTGACGAAGGGGATGGAACATCTCTCCTATGATAAGAGACTATGCAGGCTAGGGCTCTTCCATTTTAAAAAGTGATGCCTGTGAGGGGACATGATTGAAGTTTATAAAATCATGAGTGAGGTGGAAGAAGATAAAGGATAGTTATTTACTCTTTCAAATAATACAAAAACAAGTGGATGCTCCATGAACTAACAATCAGCAGATTCAAAAATAGATCAGCATTCACTCAGAGGACATGGTCAAGGTGACTAGTATAGCAGGGTTTAAAAGAGGTTTGGACAAGTTTCTGGAAGAAAAGTCCATAACATATTATTAGCCAGGTAAACTAAAGAAAGCTATTGCTATCCCTTGGAGTGAGTACCAGGAATTAGATCTACTTTGTTGGATCTACCAGGTACTTGTGACCTGGATTGGGCATTGTCAACAGGATGCCGGGCTCGATGGACCCAGCATGGTAATTCTTATGTTCTTATTTCTATTCTGGGTGACAGAAAATTGGGAATGAGGCAGAATATAGAGCTATGACATAAATTAATTTAAGGAGTGCTTTGTTGCAGTCATTCTTCAAATTGATGGAAGTTTAAAGGGTAAAGGAATAGCAACATCTGGGATACATTACCAGCAAATTCATAGTTAGCATTTGCAAGTCACATACCTCTTGCACATTCAGGGAATGAAATGATTTCCTTTTCCGTTAAGCCTCTTCCCTTTCTCGAGGTAGTGTAAGGCTACATGCATGCAATCAATTGCACTTAATACATTAGGTTAGTAGGCTGATAATGGCATAAAAATATTTTCTGAGGTCCTACCATTGATTGGGATGTTGAATAAATATCCCAACTTTATTCTGTGCAGGGCTTTCTGTACCTGGTGAAAACCTCTGTAGAAAGAGTTCTGCTCTTCCATATGCTGCACCCACATGGTTTGAAAAGACCTGGAGATGAGAAAATGTAATAAGATTAAGCATTTGACAAACCTAGATATGGCGTGACCTCTGTCTGTCTGAGAATCTGTGTTGATTTTAATCTCTTTATATAGCATCCTAATGACCTCTGAAATGAAGCAGTATCTGCAGATTGCTCTTCCTCTGGCAGACCCAAGGATGCATTCCTGAAGATATGTGTCCACAGTTGTTTCCTTGCTCTCCTTCTTCCAGCCCCCAATTCTGAATTCCTGTCCTATCTCTGTCACTATCAACTCTCCCGTTCCTATTCCTTCTCCTCCTTTTTTTGACCTGTTGCTCTTCTTCATTTGTCTGTTCTGTCTTTCTATACCTTCTTTCTCTTGTCTTTTTACTACCTCTGTTTCAAAATTCAAATCTCAGTCTTGTCACTCACAATGCATATTATCAGCTGATCTCTTTCTGTAGTGGATGGGCTAAATTGGTAACATCTTGTCCAAGGGCTTTGTGTAGTTATTGCCATTATCAAGCATTTTGAAACCTCAAAAATAGTGCAACCAGTCCTCTTTTCCTTGCAGATCCTCCTCCTAACTAGTAGAAAAGGAACCCTAGCTCACAGGGCTAGTTGTCACTGCTGATGGGAGGAATGGGATAACAAGTGTACCCCATGAGAAAAACTTGAAAGTCAGAGAGAGAGGAGAGGAAAAAAAACAGGACTGAGTGATTTGTGTAGTGTCCAGTACTTCTTTTGGGTGAATGCTTCCTATATTTTGTTCATTATTAGAGGTCTGTGGGGGAAAGGCTAAGAGTATAACTGTGTGCATGCCCATTTACGCATGTATATGGTCATGCGCAGATCTACACTACTTAGCCAGAGAAATAGCACTTTGGAAGACTTATCTAGCTATATTACTTGCCCCTGCATGCATTAAGCTGCAATGGTTTATTCTTCTGTTTAGTGTTTAATGGCCAAACACTGTGGGAGAAAAGAATGCCCCGACTCTCCAAAATATAAATAAAAATCAAAAGAACTGTGCAGTGATGATCTCGGCCCCCCTTCCCAAAACTAAAACAGAAACAGTGGCCCCGGCCCCCTGCCGCCATACCCACCACCCCCTCAAGTGACAAAATTCCCCCCACTGACATATACCTCATTTCCCCAAGGGACAGAGATCCCCCTGATGTTTTAACCCCACTTCACCCCACCCTCCAGGTGACAGTGATTCCCCTGCTGCCATCTTCCCCCCCCACCAAGTGACAAAGATCTCCCCCAGAAGCAAAAACAAATAAAAAGGGTCCCAGGCCAGGCCCCACCCTTTCTACCCTCCCACATCCCCCCCAAACCTTTAAAGAATACAGGATAGGAACTGGGTGCACCTTTGCACCCACTCGGTCAGGGTCATTTTCCAAAATGGCATCAAGCTGACCTTGCCCCAGCCATGTGATTGGGGAAAGGTTTGGGGGTTGGACCCAGGTGTCACTACATAAAGGTACCTTAGCCATGTAATATCATGTAAGATATATTATGTATATTTAACCACTTCTCATTAGGAAAGACTCCCCAACCTAAGTACCACCCAGTGCTATATTGATAAATATCTTTTTGAACCATTGCCCTTTTTAGTGTTACCAGATCACTGTAAATATCTGCTGCATTGTCATCCCCAGACACTCCTGGTGCACTCGACCCCTTCCCAGGTCCACACATACAAAAATATACAGAGTCATACCAATAATCACACTAATACCCAATGATGCTCCCTTCCCTCCCTTAATTCACCCCTATTCCTTGTACTAATCTCTGTCCTCAATCACAGAGCTGAATATGCTCCATGTCACTCTAGGGCTGAGGTGTTACCTTTTCTCAGCGTCAAGTACTTCTGCGTACTCAAGCCCTGGAGCTCCTGGAGTCAACGCCAGCCTTTAGAGATTAGAGCTTCATTCTGACATGCAGTGTTTGCAGTCAATAAATCTCAGGTGACTGTGTTATGAACAAAATGCACTGACCCTTTGCATGGTTGCTTTGTTACCAGTCATCCTCATTGATCTAGACCATAAACTCTCACGGAACATTCAGTCCAATTCAGTATGGTGTGCTCAGGCCGAGCGCACCATTAGCCCCCGTTTGGACGTGCATTTTTGACGCGCTATTATTACCCCTTATACAGTAAGGGGTAGTAATAGCGCATGGAAAATGCGCGGCCAACCCACCCAAAACTAATAGCGTGCATCACATGCAAATGCATGTTGATGAGCCTATTAGTTAGTCACGCTCAATACAGAAAGTAAAATGTGTGGCAAGCCGCACATTTTACTCTCAGAAATTAACTCCTGCCAAAGACAGGAGTTAATTTCGGCCAGCACGGGCTAGTGTACAGAAAAGCAGAAAAAACTGCTTTTCTGTACAACCTCCGACTTAATATCATAGCGATATTAAGTCGGAGGCCCCCCCCCAAAAAAAAAAAAATAAAAAATCTGCCCATGGCCCACGGGTTGGAAAACGGATGCTCAATTTTGCCAGCGTCCGTGTTCCTAACCCGTGGCTGTCAGCGGGTTCGACAACCGATGCCGGTAAAATTAAGCGGCGGCTGTCAAACCCACTGACAGCCACTGCTTCCACCAACAGGGAGGCGCTAGGGAAGCGCTAATGTCCCTAGTGCCTCCTTATTAGTGCGGGCCCTCATTTGAATACTGAATTGTGCGCCCAGGAGAATGGCATGTGCACGTATTGGGAGAGCAGGCGCTCGCCTTGGAGCACCGGCTCAACCGCGCACTTTACTGAATCGGCCTGATTGCCAACTATGAGAGAAAAATACTAGTGTCTTATTCAATGCAACCGAGCGCTCAAACTTTAAGAAACATACACTCTTCCGTTTATAGCCTGGATTTGTAGGCCCATTAGCTCAAATATTGGCAACATATCAACAGATGTGCAATCGCGCTTCCAGGATAGCAGTAATATTATACATAGTCCACTTCAGTTTTAGGCGGTTGCGTACATTTACTCACTATTACTATTGTCTAAATGAGATTGCTCTCCTCACTCCACTGTCAGCAAATGTATCATTCTTCCTTCTTTTTCTTGTAATCAGTAATTATAAACAACAATGCTGATGTACAATTCCTTGGTACAACTCCAATGAGGTAACAAAGTCTTTTGCTTTTCTGCCGGTATTAAGCACTGGTTTCCCTTTTGTGAAATACTTTTAGGCAGGTTGGGAACTGTAGCGAAAATTTGATTCTTTTATTGAAGAGCTGTATGCATGAAGTAGGGGAGGGGGGCAGTCATTTGAAATTAACTAAAAAATACCGACATTAGTTTTTACTTCATTTAATTTCAGAATTTTTTAAAAAGATAGGAAAAACATGGAATTTTATGTTGTTTTTCCTAACTTTTGTTTTGAAATCTGAAAAAGAAACATTTAACCTACATTTTCTACAGGAAACAGAGAGTAGGATTAAATGGCCAATTTTCTCAGTGGAAGGGAGTGGGCAGTGGAGCACCTCAGGGATCTGTATTGGGACCCTGTATTGGAAAGAAATACAACAAGTGAGGTAATCAAATTTGAGATAATACAAAATTGTTCCGAGTAGTTAAATCACAAGCAGATTGTGATAAATTGTAGGAAGAGCTTCTGAGACTGGAAAATTGGGCATCGAAATGGCAGATGAAATTGAATGTGGATAAGTGCAAGGTGATGCATATAGGGAAAAAATAACCCATGATATTACACAATCGGGCTAATACAGTAAAGTCTGCCACTCACCTGTGCGCGTGATTCACTATGCAAATTAGGCCCGGCGGTAAAAACAGGCAAAAGGAGGCGCGAGGGATACTAGCTCCTTCCTAGTGCCTCCTTTTGGACGGGAGTGGCGGCTGTCAGCCGGTTTGACAGCCGACGCTCAATTTTGCTGGCGTTAGTTCTCGAGCCTGCTGACAGCTGCGGGTTCGGAAACCGGACGCCGGCAAAATTGAGCATCTGGTTTTCGAGCCACAGGCCGACTTCAATTTTTTTTTTTTTTACTTTTGGTAACTTTCGGGACCTCCGACTTAATATCGCCATATTAAGTCGGAGGATGCACAGAAAAGCAGTTTTTACAGCTTTTCTGTGCACTTTCCTGGTGCCCGAAGAAATTAACGCCTACCTTTGGGTAGGCGCTAATTTCTGAAAGCAAAATGTACGGCTTGGCTGCACATTTTGTTTTCTGAATCGCGCAGGAATACCTAATAGGGCCATCAACATGCATTTGCATGATGCGGGCACTATTAGGTTCGTGGGGTTGGACGCGCATTTTCGGCCCCTTACTGAATAAAGGGTAATGCTAGCGCATCGAAAATATGTGCCCAATAGAGTGTTAACAGTGCGCTCCGTCTGAGCGCACTGTACTGTATCGGCCTGAATGTCAGGTTCCATATTAGGAACTACCACCCAAGAAAGAGATCTAGGCATCATAGTGAATAACACATTGAAATCATCGGTTCAGTGTGCTGTGGCAGTGAAAAAAGCAAACAGAATGTTGGGAATTATTAGAAAGGGAATGGTGAATAAAACGGAAAATGTCATAATGCCTCTATATCGCTCCATGCTGAGACCGCACCTTGAATACTGTGTACAATTCTGGTGGCCGCATCTCAAAAAAGATATAGTTGCGATGGAGAAGGTACAGAGAAGGACTACCAAAATGATAAGGGGAATGGAACAGCTCCCCTATGAGGAAAGACTAAAGAGGTTAGGACTTTTCAGCTTGGAGAAGAGACGACTGAGGGGGGGATATGATAGAGGTGTTTAAAATCATGAGAGGTCTAGAACGGGTTAATGTGAATCAGTTATTTTCTCTTTCGGATAATAGAAAGACAGAGAGCTCTCACTGCTCCATTGCAGTAAGGAAGGAACAGCCAAAAATCTTCCTCCTGCATCTCAAACTGAAGTCCTGTACCCTTCAACAGAATTTAACACCAGAGTTCTTCCCTGTAGCAGGTCACCATTATACCTTCTTCTTTGTTGAGCGTATAGAAGGCCAGGTCTTCCCTATCAAGGGCAATCTAAACCTCGGGTTCTGCGTGCCCAAGTCCAGATGATGCCCCAGGGTCTCACAGGTCTCCAACTATGAAAGAGAGTACAACCCAAAAAAACATCCCAGAAGGAAATCCCAACCAGCCAGTGAGTGGACTGGAAGGAATATCCTCCCGACCCTGATCGGGATCCTCAGGCAGAGTTTACCTGACTCTGCTGACTGGGCCTGAAACAAATAACACATACAATAGCTCCTCACTCCCTCTTAACTCCAAGCAAATCATAATGACTGCCCATAGTCTCTGGAAAGAGCTGCTTAAGAAACCTTTCCAGTGGGGACAGCCATTCCAGCTCCCTCAAGAAAGGGAGGTTACCATTTGAATGGTAACCTCCCTGTATTCAAACTTAACCTACACTAGCTGAGCTAAGGGTTCACCCAGGACTTAATGATAATAGAAACATAGAAACATAGAAATGATGGCAGAAGAAGACCAAATGGCCCATCCAGCCTGCCCAGCAAGCTACGCACTTTATCCATTTTTTTCCCTTTTTCTCTCTCCCACCTGTTACTATTGGCTTCCAGTACCCTCCAGCCCTAATTCCCCTCCACCCCACCACCAATGTAGAGAGCAGCACCGTATCTGCATCCAAGTGAACATCCAGCTCAATTAGGGGTAGCAACCGCTGTAACAAGCAGGCCACACCCCTGCCCCATACTCTTACCCACCCCTGTTTTGGTTTTTTTTTTGGAGATGGCAGCCCTCCATCCTTCCGCTCCGTGAAGGTGGAACACCAACCACTGGCATCCCGCTCCGTGAATGCCTCTGTGGCTACTGCTGCTCCGTGCAGTGTTTTGCTGCCTCCTCTTTATTCACGCCCTCTAGACTTGATGGATCCACAGTGTTTATAATAACCGGAAGGTCTGTTACATAAGAGATGCACAATCTTCTACCCTGTATTCCGCCAACCATTTCAATTCTTCTGCATTTGCTAAGATTCTTTTGATATCTTGTAGTCCTGCAGCTTTTCTCATCTTCAGTTGCTCATCCGATTTAAGAGAACTCAGGCACAGTTTTGTTGGGGGCTATGGTGGTGGTGCGTGCTAGGGATGTGTTGCCTAAAATATTTTGGCCCGTTTTATATTTCATTCCCAGGAGGGGGAGCCATGATTATTATTTAATTTAATGTTTATTTCATTTCTGTCCCTTATGTCCGTACAAGAAAATAGTGCTGGCCATTTTACGTCACAATATGTCGCTGGTCTCAGAGCCGACTTGCTCCATTGAATTACAAAGGAACTAGGGGCAGGAGGCAACTGGGCATCCCTCTTGCCCTCCTACAAAGATGCTTCACTGTAGATGGGGTAGGTATGGGGCCAGGGTGGTTCCCAACCCTGGGACTTTTTGGGGGGAAGGAGAGGGGGAGCACAGAGGTGGGATTGGAGGCTCGGGAAGCCTCATTTTTTTAAATTTAAACTTTAAAAATGAAAGAGAAGCAACCAACAAAATTTTGTTGGTTTTTCTTCTATTTCGTTTTGACAACATTATGAAATGAAATAGGACATGTCGTTGACATTTCCTATTTTGTTTTAAACGAATGCACATCTCTAGTGCACACATATTTTTGCACAACACAACTCTTGAACTGGCAGAACATATTAGGGATTTGGGTGTTATTATCGACCCAGAACTAAATTTTAAGTAACATATTGTGGCTAAAGTAAGAGAAGGTTACTCAAAACTCATGACACTGAAACGTCTGAAACCCTACCTCTCACAAAATGTTTTCCGTACAGTGCTACAAGCCCTATTATTTGAAAGCCTTGATTATTGCAACTCACTACTATTAGGGCTGCCCGCTTCCTCCATTAGACCTCTTCAAGTCCTTCAAAATGTAGCTGTGAGAATCTTAACTGGCAAAAAGAAAAGTAAGTATATCACTCCCACTCTGATTGAACTACATTGGTTGCCAATTGAGTCACAGGTAAAATTCAAGATCCTATGCTTGTTGCACAAACTGATTCATGGTGAACAGGTTGACTGGCTTAATACTGCCATTAGAGTGCACGTCCTGCAAAGGAATTTGCGTTCTGCAAATAATGGCCTATTAACATTACCTTCTGTACATTCTGCACATCTGAATCAGGTTAGAGAGAGAGCTCTATCACTGGCAGGACCCAAAATTTGGAATACTCTCCCAACAATTTTAAGACTCGAAACTAATTTTAAACAGTTTAAGCGTGATTTAAAAACCTAGCTTTTTAGCGACGCATACACAACTGAATCATAGTATGTTTTAGTTCATATTTTTATGCTTTTTACTGTTTTAATTGATTTCGTTTCTTTCTGAGCTTATGCCTTTTACATTGATTTTTTACATTGAATTTTACAGAGCTAAGAGTTATGATGTCTTTTTAGTAGCTATCATTATTAAGTGATTTGTTTTTATGATTTTTTAGTTAATAATTTTAGTGAATTTTAGGTATTTTTATGTTTCTTAATAACTTATAAGGATATGATTTTGAATTTATTTTTAGGTCTGAAATATTGTTATTGTTAATATGTTGTGAACCATTACAATGGACTGTCTTAGTGACGGTATACAAAACCTAATAAATAAATAAATAAATAAATATTGACAGCTCAAGCATACCCAATTCAAACACGGCTCGCAGCAAAAAGTCATGCTGTTCTCTATCAATATTTCTCAGGTTAAAATGCCTACACTTCCTTGGATCAATTCTTTGTATATTGTCCTGGTTTGCTCCACTGCTAACTGATCACTATTGCACTTCTGGGTCGGGTAGCACCAGGGACTCACATCCAGTACTTGCAAGTCAGCAATTTCTGTGTGTTATCTTTTCTTTCTTTAGCAGGCTACTCATTGCATCCAGGCACTTGCCAGCTGTTGTGAATCACCCCTGGAAGGTAGTGCATGTATGTCGGGACCCTATGTATTGGCAACCAAAAATTTGAAAATGCCAATCAGTAGAGTTCAAACTCTGATCAAGAAGTAGTAAATTAGGGGTTTGGTTAATTCCAAGCCAGATCAAGAAAGATTTTAGACACAACTGCCAGGAAAAAGTTTTTGAGATGCAAAGAAAAAAAACACAAGCAACTTCTACTGAGATACAGGCTTCTCTGAAAGTAGCGTGGGTGTTTCAGCATGCACAATAAGGAGATACTTGAATAAAAATGAGTTGCAAGGTAGAGTTGCCAGGAAAAAGCCATTGCTGCACCAATGCCAAAAAACAGCCCGCTTACAATACGGCAAACAGCACCTAGAGAAGACTTAAAGCTTCTGGAGCAATGTAATTTGGAGTAATGAGATCAAAATTGAACTTTATGGTCACAACCATGCTTTGGGGTAGATTTTAAAAGGTGTGCGCGCGCGCTACCCGGCATGCACACACATACGTCCGATTTTATAACTTACACGTGCAGGTGCGCGCAAGTTATAAAATCGGTGGTCCGCGTGCGCAAGGGGGTGCACAATTGTGAACTTTGCACGCCAAGCCTGCGCCAAGCTGCGCTGCCTTCTCCCATTCTCATTACCCCCCCACCCCCCCGCCCCACCTTCCCCGCCCTTTCCCCCCACCCTTTCCTCCCTACCTTTTTCTTTTTTTTTTCTTGTTTCAAAACTTACTTCATCCCTGGGGCTGAAGTAAGTTGCGTGCGATCCCTCGCACAGCAACAAATGGCCGCTGTGCCAGGACCCTCTGACCCCGCCTGCCCATGGACTGCCCCGCCTCTTCCCGCCCCTTTAGTAAAGCTCCGGGACTTTCACGCGTCCTGGGGCTTTACGCGCGTCGCTGGGCCTTTTGAAAATAGGCCCGGCGTGCCTAACCTTTTGAAAATCCGGCCCTATGTTTGCAGAGGACTCAATACCATCCCTACAATGAAGCATGGAGATGGATCTCTGCTGTTTTGGGGGTGCGTGAGCTACAGCGGCACAGGGAATTTAGTCAAAATTGATGGCAGAATGAATGCAAAATCTTATCAGAAAATATTGGAGGAGAACTTGCGCTCAGCAGCCAGGAAGCTGCGCATGGGGGTGCACATGGATTTTCCAACATGACAATGATCCAAAACATACAGTCAATTCGACCCTTCAGAGGCTGCAGCAGAAGAAAGTGAAGGTTCTGGAGGGGCCATCACAATCTCCTGACCTTGAGCCACTTTGGGGAGAACTCAAACATGCAGGTCATTCTAGACAACCAAAGAATTTACAGGATCTGGAAGCTTTTTGCTAAGAGGAATGGGCAGCTTTACCACATGAGAAAATATAAAGGGTCTCATTCACAACTATCACAAAAGTCTGCAAGCTGTCATTGGTGCAAAAGGGGGCAATACGTGATATTAAGAACTAAGAGTATGTAAACTTTTGAACAGGACCATTTATTATTTCCTTTATTGCTATGGTGTGTTTAATGATTGTGCTATTCTGTGATGCATAAAATAGTTTAATTTGAAACATTTAAAATAACAGTCATGTTTTGTCTCATGTTTTCTTAAAATGCTGTACATCTTACAAATTCTTCCAGGGGTATTTAAACTTAGGAGCACAACTGTATGTTGTAAGAATCTGTTGCTTACTGTAGTGTTCTGGCTAGTGGATCCAGTGTACCAGATCAGTATTTACTGGGATTTGTCTTTATAACAAGCAGGCTGCAGTGGATTTGTTTTAGCCGAGTCTGACTGCTGTAAGTAATATTGCACAAGCACGTCTTTGGAAGGGACAAGCTTTCCTATAAATGGGTTTACTGTGCAGAGAGGCGCGCATGCAAAGTGCGTCCACCGAAACAAACAAAACCCAGGAATGCTATCTAGTGGAAAGGACGGGGAGGCAGACCAGCTTGTGTGATGCCAGGGTAATATGCCATACTGGTGAAGTGCGGGTACCCATTGAGATTGCTGACAAACCTATTGGTTGTCTGACCCTATCCAAGCTGTGTTTCTGATGAACTTAAGTCACAAATGTAATTTTGAGGCACACTTGTTGCTGCTCTCTTTGCTCCCAAGGACTGCAGTTTTATGTCCCTTGTGTTCTCCTCCACCTTTTCTTTCCAGGTTGACTCCATGCGGTCGTACCACCAGCATTTGGAATTCAAAGCACAGCTAAGCGGAGCCCTCAGTTTGATTAATGAGAATAATATAAAGCAAAAAGCAATTAGTTATTTTAAGTTAGCTAGCATGGCTAGATTGTTTTTTTCATTTAGCATTGAGATAGCTGTGTTCTGTAAAGTTCAAGTCAGTGGCAGATCTTTCTTATCTGTAATGAAAAATATATCATGCTGTCAGGTTAGAGGAGAAACTGCCAACTCCAGAGTGCAGTATGAGTACAAATATTGGAATATTATTGCTCAGGAGTTTTAGGAAGCTAAATTATTAAACTGTTCCCCGGAGATACATTTGTATATTCACAATGGAAATAAACTCAAACCATATTTCTCTTACTTCGCATATAAAATCCTCTTTGTGTGATTCAAAATCTGACATGGCCAGAAATCTCAATTTGTTTTGCTCATTCTTTATGTAGTCCTTATTAAGAACTAAAGAAAAAACCGTGTACTAGTCATAAATTTAGTATAGCACATATAACGCCAAACAGCTTATGTCAGACCCTCTATTCACGGGCAGACATTTTGTATGTACAGCTCGTTTTTCATAGGGGTCACTGTTACTTTAATCATGGTAATCCATAAACTCAATTTTTCGTTTTTTCAGTTTTTTCAATCAAAATAAAACCGGGTACTTATCCGCACTGAAAAGGTCCCAGGTAACCCGACATGGCCATGTTTCGGACCGCTGTCCTGCTTCAGGGGAAGAGAAGGAAACCAATTCAGGTAGTAGTCAAAAAATGTCGTCTTCTTCTGGCGTATCCGCTCCGTGCCAATCCTTTTACGAAGAGCAGGCTGCGTTTCAACCCGCTGTATTTGAACAATGGCGACAACCGGAAACTATTTATGCTGTAACAGCGCTTGGAAACTCCTCTTCCGGTGATAGGTGGTAGTTCCCTGTCACGTCCTCACAACAAAGCGCTGGGAAACTCACTGGTCTCTCTCCGTATAATCAAACAGTCCATTCGATATTCTGAACTCACAATCCACAACATTATATACAACCGGGGCTCATACACAGCGCATACATCATCCAATCATCCTAAGCGATTTCGGCACCAAGCGTCCCTTAAGAAGCAGTTCTCCATCGCGACTGCTGTGAGCTACTAGAAACCACGTTCTCAATCACGTCCTCTCCGGAGTCCATACTATTTATTGCGGAACATTTGTTAGAAAGACAAACACGGCAGTGCGTGCACATTTCAAAGGTTATCTCTCATCCAGCAAGGTAGATTCATATATAAAACTCAGAAATGGGGTTTTTAATCTTTTAGTCTTTTAGTAGCAGAGATCCTTAATCATCATCTGTGGTATCCAAATTCTGCCATACTGGTACTAAAAGACTAAAAGATTAAAAACCCCATTTCTGAGTTTTATATATGAATCTACCTTGCTGGATGAGAGATAACCTTTGAAATGTGCACGCACTGCCGTGTTTGTCTTTCTAACAAATGTTCCGCAATAAATAGTATGGACTCCGGAGAGGACGTGATTGAGAACGTGGTTTCTAGTAGCTCACAGCAGTCGCGATGGAGAACTGCTTCTTAAGGGACGCTTGGTGCCGAAATCGCTTAGGATGATTGGATGATGTATGCGCTGTGTATGAGCCCCGGTTGTATATAATGTTGTGGATTGTGAGTTCAGAATATCGAATGGACTGTTTGATTATACGGAGAGAGACCAGTGAGTTTCCCAGCGCTTTGTTGTGAGGACGTGACAGGGAACTACCACCTATCACCGGAAGAGGAGTTTCCAAGCGCTGTTACAGCATAAATAGTTTCCGGTTGTCGCCATTGTTCAAATACAGCGGGTTGAAACGCAGCCTGCTCTTCGTAAAAGGATTGGCACGGAGCGGATACGCCAGAAGAAGACGACATTTTTTGACTACTACCTGAATTGGTTTCCTTCTCTTCCCCTGAAGCAGGACAGCGGTCCGAAACATGGCCATGTCGGGTTACCTGGGACCTTTTCAGTGCGGATAAGTACCCGGTTTTATTTTGATTGAAAAAACTGAAAAAACGAAAAATTGAGTTTATGGATTACCATGATTAAAGTAACAGTGACCCCTATGAAAAACGAGCTGTACATACAAAATGTCTGCCCGTGAATAGAGGGTCTGACATAAGCTGTTTGGCGTTATATGTGCTATACTAAATTTATGACTAGTACACGGTTTTTTCTTTAGTTGTTTACAGTGGTGTGTACTGGAATACACTAGTTGGTGTGTGTGGGTTTGTTGTGTGATTGATGTCCTTATTAAGAAACCAGCCGAGCAGGTAAGGTGGGTAATTTTATCTAGCTATCAGTGGAACTTATCTGTATAAAAGTTCCTCTGAATATGCAGATAAAGTTACCTGGATACCTTTGTGCGGACACACTAGTCTGTACAAATGTAGCTGGGTAGCACTCCGTGTGGCACTATCTCGGCAAATAAGTTAGCCCGACCTTGGCACCTGCCTCCTCTGTGTCTGGGAAACTTTGTCCACACTAAAACTTAAACTGTGGAGTCAGACAAAGGGAGTATTGTTCTAAAGGGGGGGGGGAGGGGGGGGTTTCTATGCGGGTAAAAGCTGATTTCACCCACAGAAATCTTATGAATATGAACGTCTCAATGTACCACCAATAAAAGTGTGCACACTTCTACTGATCTACTGGATTTTTTATTTTGGTCATCTGCATTGCTGTAACCAAAGGATATTAAAGAAATTATAGCATCATCTTATAATGTTGCTCATTAGGAAGGGGATTTGAAGGTAGCTTCAGATTTCTTGAAAACTGTCCAATACTGCCTATGAAAATTCACAAATAATTGGTCAAGAGATTGTTCCTCCCTTGTCTGCAGTAACAAGTCAACAATGTGTGTGCTGCTGCCTTTTATCCATGCTGAAAGCACCATGGTTCCTTGGTTGTATGATCATGGTTTATGAATGTAATTTCATCTCCCTGCTTGCCTGCATCAGCAAGACTCAGTTCCCAAGCATGTATCTGACTTTTGTTTCCTTTGGCACAGCTCCCAATGGCATGGTTGGCACAAAAGTTGCAGGAGAATGCCAAGGCACTAATGCTGAAAACCTGAGGTCCCAGCATGTTTACAAACAGAAGTCTAATGTAACTTAGTGAGCTGTCAGTGGATTTCCAAGATGGGTAAAATGCTGTGCCATGGATACATGCACGTGATGAGAGTCATGGTATGTTACAATACCAGAAAAAAAGCATGTGCAACCAATCGTATTCTCACAGTATCAATAACATACCATTGAATTGTGCCCTATGGGCATTTCAGAGGTTTCAATTGAAGATATTGATTGCAGGGATAAATCTGACTGGTTACAAGTATCTGTATCACATTTATAATAAGCAGTAACATCTCTGAATAGAAGCTGGAAAGGAGGGGTAATTATACTTTGGATGACGGATGTAGATACTTGAATCCTTCCCCCCCCCCCCCCCCCCCACTAATGTACTAACCTGAGATCTGCTTAAAAATATTCCTCAAGGTCATAGCTATCATATTGATGGTATGTATGATATATCGAGGTCAATATTCAAAGCCATTTAGAAGGATAACTCAAAAGTTATTTTCTAAGTTATCTGTCTTAATGGCAAGTTTTTGGATATTCAGCCCCTTATCCAGCTAAATTTTAGTAGGATTAGTAATTATCTTGCTAAAATCTAGCCATATAAAAAAAAGGCATTCTAGCAGCGTTTCAGGGAAGAGTTAATTTAGTTAACTAACTTAGTCACTTTTTAAATATAACCAGCTAAGGCTTAGATTTACTAGGCAGTGATAAGGATATCAGGTGCCTTAAACAGCAAAAAATGCCCCTATTACAAGTAGCGTCGGCCAGCCCATCTAGCATGATCACATATTTAGGAGAGATTAGGAGTGTGGGGGGTGCACAACCCAACCGGGCTTTATATAGAATTTTGAGAGGAAAGGAGGGGATTGGGCCACAGGCCTCTCTGCTTCTTTTATTTTTTCATTATATCTTTGGAAGATATCCAGTTAAGTAGGAAGTTATCCAATCATATAAGGCAAGATATCTAAAAACCTAACTGGTTTATTTTCAAACATGTAGCCAGATAACTATAGGCAAGTATATTCAGTGGGACATTCATCCCACTGAATATACAGGAGAAGTTGTCTGGCAAACTTTAGCCGGGAAATGTGTCCACTGACCAGCTTTTTGAATATTGGCCTGCCAGTTTTCAACATAAAACCTTTCACCCCTATGAATGGTGTTTTGCCTTAGTTTTGAGTAATCAACTTCTAGATAAGCACAACATATGCTGCTTTTAAGCCAAAGTATTTGTGTTGTATATCCAACTGGTTACGTGGCTAGTGTTGTACCAATATCATACACACTCACACATCTGTCTATCTATCTATCTTTCTAAATATATAGGGAGAGAGAGATACAATTTCTAGAACATTTCTGGGGTATCTGGTGATTGATGGGTGGTCATCGGCCTCACCTCACAGTATACACCTAACATTTGGCCATGGGAAGGAGAATTGAGAAATATGAAGAAAACCATTTGGAGCCTTGTCATAGGTCCTGACATCTGCTATCCCTTATTAGCATGTGCTTGCTCTGTAAAATATGCATGAATGCAGCATCATGCATATGTGGTATTGTCTGAGATTGGGCACTAACAAGCCAGAATGTGCACACGTTATAATGGCCATGCTGCAGGCGTGGAGATAAAACACACGCTATGAGTTCATAGCTTGCCCGTAGAGTAAGGTGGGAAAACACAGTAGCATGGGAGACAGCACAGAAGGACAACATTCAGGTGCCCATGTTGAGGGTGTCACAATAAAATGGGAGTGCTGCCATTGCCACTTGTGTAGATCTGCACAAGGGATTGAAACACACTCTGTTAGAGACTCACACACTCCCCCTGTGTTATCAACACTCATTTCATAAACACTCTTTGCCATACACACACACATACACACCCAGACATAGTATCTCTCTCACTCTGACACTCATTCTCATGCAGTCACTCAAACACACATGCTTTCACTGTATGACAAACATTCACTCTCTATTTTTCATACTCAGTTCCAAACACACTCATCCAGACTGATTCTTTGTCATTCCTTCTAAAACACAGTCACTCATTCATACATACACGTGCTGTTGCTGCCTCACATATGTAACCTCTGTGGATGTTTTAAGTCCCAGGGCACACAATCTAATTTATTTCTTTGGGGCTGTCCGGCTAGCATGTTACATCCAACGCTGACTCTCAATCCCTGGAGGTGGATCTTTTTACGGAAGGAAGCTCTCACTTATGGCCCAGGCAATGAGAAAAAGTTGCCAGTGTATGTCTTTAAAAAGTGAAGGTGCTTCCCATAATATGAGAAGCAGTAATAATTAGAGATGTGCTTCGGGATCAGATTTCGTGTTGGGCTTTGTTTTGGCCCCCCGCACCACGGGAATTTTGTTTTTGCCGCGGTTCGGGGTTTTTTTTTTTCGGGGGCCCCAATTTTCACTTTAGTGCACACTAACTCCCGTTAGTGTGCACTAAAGCAAAAATGAATTTTTTCCAAAATTTCGGAAAAAATTCAATCGGTTTTCGGTTCTCCCGAACCATTCCAAATTAGGCAATTTCGTTGAAATTGTCTAATTCAGGAAAAACGATTGCACATCCTTAATAATAATTAGACCAGACCAGGACTGGGTGTAAAATAATAGTTTAATAATTCATAAAGTTAAATAAAGTGTATTTGTCCAAAAAATGAGGGTAAATCTGACTGTTGATACAGGATCTCTGCTTGGTAGGTAAGTATTCTTATTACAGACATCTAGGTAGAGCTAATGGTGATTTTAAATGTGTATACTCTCCCAGCGGCTATTTCCTTGGAGTTCTAGTGATAGGGTCCCCTCTGCATTGCAAAACTCCAGACGGGGATTTCCTTCATTGGTTCTTCCTTCCTTTGGTTCAGCAGTTCCTTTATCCTTAGCTGTTATATCAGGGATTTCTCTTGCAGAAAAATCAGGGGATCAGGCTATTCTCAGCACTGCAATTCCAGTAGGGGGAAGGGATCCAAAAACCCTTCCCACTAATTCAAAGTCCAAAATAACTTAAAGTTTAACTGGATACTTCTTCCTAAACTGGGGTTTGTGCTGTCACAGGTGCTTGCCACATTCAGGGTGTGAATGGGCTCACTGGTCTTCAGCTCCTGTACTTTGAATACAGCCAGCGAGGGTGAATTTCCCCAAAGAAACAGACTGAACACAGTTCCTTCTAAACATATGACTCTTCTAGCCTTCAAAATCTCTCACACCAGGATCCATCACTGGTGCTTGCCTACCTAGGCTCACAGTTGAACCCTTTTGGCCCTAAAGGGAATCAGACTCAACAACATCTCTCTCTGTAACTTAAAGTGAGAAGGATCCTCTGGCAGGGAGTGCATGGTGAGGTATCCCCTCTGAAAGAAAACTCTTTAAGACAAGGCCAGGAGGCCTTATCAGAGTGTGGAAAAAATGCATCCTTACTCTCTGAACCCACAGTGTATTAACATGGTTAGGATAAATAGCAGTGTGTCATCCAATCCAGGACTTCCTGGTGGGAGCAACTGAGGGGTATGGATGGCTCCTAAGTAAATGGTGTTAAAGACAAGGATAGTGGCATCTACTGCCCAGACCAGGAGGTTCTGCCACACATATATAGGAGCATAGAAACAAGATGGCTGAAAAAAAGGCCATATGGCCTAATTCACACTCAGTCTCCCTCATTATGTCAGCCACATGCTGTCATTGTGCCACACATACTCATTCTGTATCAGACACACATTTCCTCTGTTTGACAAACACTGAATCTCTCACAGATACTTTTTCACACATACAAACCCAGTTACACACTCACCTGTTATGCACGTTCTCTCTTTGTCTCTGACCCACTGTCACAGACATACATTATCTCTCTTTCTCTGACATTCACTCTTACACAGACTCACTGAAAGACATGCCCCCTCACTGGCTCACATACACCCACTCTCACGCACTGTCCCTCATTCTGTCAATCACACAGTGTCACATACACAGACCCCAAATATTCAAGTCTTCTCCCAATGCATCACCATTTACTATGCATATTAAAAAAGAAAATCATTTCATCTGTTGTGTAATTCAAAGTTTCTTAATCCAGTCCTTGTGGGACATATACCTAATCAGGTTTTTAAGATGACCACAATGAATATGCATGAGTTAGAGTTGCATGCACTGCCTCCATTTTATGCCCATCTATATTATACATATTTATGTGAATATCCTGAAAATTGCTATGTATGTCCCAAGGACTGAGTTGAGAACCCGTGGTGTAAATCATTTTTATCTCTTGTCACTTTTGACAGACACTTCCACTATTATAAATAAAACTGAAGGCAAAAATTATTTTCCTAGCTGAAGTTCAACATTGTATTAATTTTCTTGCTTTACCTATCATCAACATGCACTATATAAAAGTTAGTTGGTTCTTCATGTGATATTTGTTTGTTTCACTGAACCCACGTGTGCATGTATAGGCAGATGGCATATAACACACAACCGTTCATGCAATCCACCACATCACTACTGCGCTGCCTCTGGAGAGTGCATGGTGCTGACCCCAGTAATTGATGCAGTTGTCAAGAAACCCAGGCCCTCCCAGCCAAGGCTGAAGTACCACGCCTTCTGCCAGTATGCTCAGAAGCTAGAGAAGATAGCAACCCAAGTGGGTCAACAGGATGAACAATCCAGCTGTGCAGATGGAGCAGGCTGGAGGCCAAATGTGGAAGAGGTAGGAAGGAGAGAGGAGCACAGTCCCGGCCTATGTGTACATATGGAGAGGCAGTGTCAACCTGTCACTTTTGATAGGCCTTTTTCAACTGGTCACTAAATAAAACTGCCAAAATGTTAAAGAAGAGAAAAGGTCTATGTAGCATTTCACATTGAGCTCCATAATTTACTAATTCCAGTGTGTGCATGGCTGTGTAATTCTGAGTTCTACCCATGTACAATATTCACTGTGTACCTCTTCTTTTGGATTTCTGTCAAAATAAAAGTGGCCACAGTCTCCAGGGCCAGTCTCACTATCCTGGACCTCTGACTCTTCTCTGCATTCACCACACAGTTAGTTACTGGGGTGCCTGGGTTTCACTGGTAGGGAGGAGGACAAGCCTCTGGGGCATTCTCAGTGGGCTGATTCTCCAATTCAGAAGGAGCAGGCAAAACACTTGAAGTGGTGTTCAAATAAAAAGTTTACTGTAACTCAGAAGAGCTTGATCTAACCAAAAGAGCAAAAATCACAGAATACAAAACAAAAGTATGTGAAACAGATGTTCTGAAACATAGAAACATAATGGCAGAAAAAGACCGTATAGCCCATCCAATCTGCCCATCCATCCAATTCATTTACAATTATAATTCTCATCATTTCCTTAGAGATCCCCTGTAATTATCCCATGCTTTTTTGAATTGAGATCGTTTTTGTCTCCACCACTTCCACTGGGAGGCTGTTCTATACATCCATCACCCTCTCTGTAAAGAAATCTTTCCTAAGATTACTCCTGAGTCTACCCTCTTTCAACCTAATCTCATGACTCCTCGTTCTAGAGCCTCCTTTCCATTAAAAAAGGCTCACTTTGAGATATTTGAATGTCTCTGTCATGTCTCCCCTACCTCACCTTTCTGCTAGGGTATATATGTTTATATTTTAAGTCTATCCCCATATGCTTTACAATGAAGACCACTGACCATTTTAGTAGCCACCCTCTGGGCCAACTCCATCCTGTTTATATCCTTTTGAAGGTGTGGTCTCCAGAACTATATACAGTATTCCAAGTTAGGTCTTATCAGGGACATAAAGGGGCCATATCACCTCCTTTTTCCTGCTGGCCATTTCTCCCTATACAGCCAAGCATCTTTTTGGCTTTCACCATTGCTTTATCCACCCATTTGGCTACCTTACGATCATCAGATACAATTACCCCCAGATCTTGTTCTTCCTTTGTGCTTAAAATAATTTCATCTCCAATAGTAAAACTTTCTCTTGGGTTTTTGCATCCTAAATGCATTACTCAGCATTTTTTAGCATTAAATCTTAGCTGTCAGACCTTAGACCATTCCTTGAGCTTTGCTAGATTCCTCCTCATGTTTTCCACTCCTTCTTGGCTGTCCATTCTGTTACAGATTTTGATATCATTGGCAAAAAGACAACCCTTACACTATTTCGCTCATAAAAATGTTGAAAAGAACAGGCCCAAGGACCAGTCCCTGAGGTACACCACTAGTAACAATCCCTCCTCAGAGAAAAATCCATTTGCCCCTACCTTTTGGCAACTCCCACTTAGCCAGTTTCTAACCCAGTCAGTCACTCTAGGATCCATACCAAGTGCGCACAATTTATTTATATGTCTTCTGTGAGGATCCATGTGCAAGGCCTTGCTGAAATCCAAGTACACTAAGTCTAGTGCTCTCTCTTGATCCAAATCTCTGGTCACCAAATCAAAGAAATTGATCAGATTCATTTGACAAGATTTACCTCTGGTAAAACCATGCTGCCTCAGATCTTGCAATCCATTGAATTCCAAAAATTGCAGTATCCTCTGTTTTAGCAGTGATTCCATTAGTTTGCTCACCACAGAGATCAGACTGACTGGCCTGTATTTATGAATAGAAACCAGATCTGCCCTTATCCAGTCCCCTGAAACTACTCCAGACTCTAAAGAAGCATTGAAAAGGTCAGCCAGTGGAGCTGACAGAACTTCTCTACATTCCTTTAGTACCCTCTGATGTATCCCATCCATCCCCATCGCCTTATCTACTTTTAAGTTTAGTTAGCTCCTCATGAATACACTATTCTGAAATTCGATTGAAGTTTACCTCTCTTCCAGTCTTATTTGTGTTTGTTTTATGTGGTTCTGCTCCAGACCCTTCCACAGTGAACAATGAACAGAAATATTAGTTTAAGCAATTTTACTTTTTCCTCATCAGCTTTTACATAATTCTCCCCTTCACCTTTGAGTCACACAATTCCACTTTTGAACTTCCTTCTGTAACACAGCCAGTCTGGCTACCAGTAAGCCCTGGGGTATGTCAACTAGTGTAGCTAATGAAAAGGATATTTAGGGGAAGATCCATGCAATGTTGCCCCTCCTTTTGAGGGTGCTGGGATGGACATTAGCTTTCCACAGAGAGCTCGGGAGGGGGGGGGGGAGGGGGTAGAGGGTAATATAGTTTGCTGTTTTGAAGGAAGGCTGGAGAGTTTTTCCCTCAGTTGATTTTTGGCCTACCTGGAGGCCTGGGCTCCATGCTGCCTGGGACCCTTTGGGACAGGTCAAGGACTCCACTGCTGCAACTCTCTCCATAGGTGCAGAGTATTGTTCTGGGTCTAATTTTGGGAATTTTGGACTTCTGCTTGGTAGGAGCCTTGTGAGATTACCTGGGCTTTTTCTGGATTCAGGGCACAGAGCACCCTGTGTTTGGGTCACCCAGGGATAGGGAAGACCTGCACTTCAGAAGTGGCGACCCACTGCAAGGAACAATTCCATTGTTAGTATTGTTTGGAGACAAGCAAGACTTTTGGTTAGTTACCCAGGAGGAAGATTTTTGCCCTTCTTCCTGCTTACAGCGAGAAACATCCCAAGCTGCTGTTTGGATACAGATCCCACCCATCTGGGATCCCAGCAGAAAAAAATAACAAAGGATCTATTTAATGTTTGGGTACTTGCCAGGTACTTGTGACTAGAATTGGCCACTGGTTTTGTTCACCCATTCCCGATAATTCTAGTTTAAAGCCCTCCTCAGTAGGTTTGCCATTCTGCATTGAAACCCACTGTGTCCCTTCTTTGACAAGTGGATCTCATTTCTGCTCAGCAGTCCTTGCCATTTCATACCATGATCCAGAAAACCAAAACACTCATGCCAACACCATCTATGCAGCCATTCATTTATCTCCAAAATGCAAGCTTCCCTGCTTGGACCTTTATCCTTGAGGAGAATACTACTTGTGCACCTATCTGCTTTTTGCGCTCTCCAAGAGACATGAAATCACTTTTGATATGATCTGTGTGGTACCTCGCAATATCATTTGTGCCAACATGGATGATCAGCATCTGATAGTGGTCAGTAGGCTTGAGCATTCTCTGCAATCTCTTTGTAATGTCTTGAGATTTTGGTACCTGGCAGACAGCCCACTTCCTGGGACAACATGTCTGTTCAGCAGATGGATGCCTGTGGGCCTCTCAGAAGCAAGCCACAATCACTACCCTCTGCTTCCTAGGTGCAGTGCTTGCTGTGCCTGCAGCTTTGGGGTTTGCATACCCTGGTTCCTCCCCATCATGGGATGACATCTCCTCCTCCTCCTCCTCTTCCAGGACCACATACTGGTTCTTCATTTCAAGAGAAAATAGAGCTTTGGTATAGGGTCTAGTAGCCATAGTAATCTAGGTCCAGCTCTCATCTCGAGGACCAGTTTCACTTTCAACTCTGCTTGAATTCTCCATCTTAGATACCTAGATAAGCATTTTATTGATGTAATTCTTATTTTCCCAGATGCTTCTGAGTCTCACCACCTCCTCTTTGAATTCTGTTATCTCTTTCCTGAGGGAGTCGATCTGCTAATCCGGTTCCTCACTGTGGATCAAGATATCTGGCTGGACAGCAGTAGAACTGGTAACAGCAACGACAGATTTGGAAATATGATGTTTCTCGGCCATCCTTCAATTGCTGGTAGCTTGTGATACCTGTTGAAAGAAATTAGGAAGACCTTATAGAATTTTATTTTGAATTAAATTCCTTCTGGATAAAACCTGTAGTCAATTTACAGTAAGGAATTGTGAGGTGCGCGCACTGTTAGGCATTCGTTTCCGGTCCTCTTCTGCTGCAAAGGGTGCGGGCCCTGTGGAAGCTGAGGCTGTGGAACCCGAGGCTGGGATTCTCTCGTGGTGACTTCTAGAGTCCACTCCTGTGGGCTTCTGGGTAGGAAGTGCAGATGAGCCTTCCAGTTCTCTTCTGCTGCTTAGTCTCTTTCTCTCTCTCTTTCTCCAGTTCTGAGTCAATATCCCTTCCTGGTGACAGGAAAGAATGAAAAAATATTTTCTACAATAAATGGCTGGGAAGGTAGTGTAAAAGCCTTCCTCCCATCCAACACTCTCCAAAGCAATTCTTACTTCTTGGCAACTACAGTCCCCTCTTCCACTGTATGCATATTAATGTAGCACCCTATCCCAATCTCCTCAGGCAGGGGGTAAAAGCTCTCCTGAGATGGGAACAGGTCAAAAACAAAATTGACTCTCTCAGAAAGCAAAAACTCTCCTCTCAAGCAAGACAGTCCCTGATCCAGGTCTGTGAAGGCATTGGCAAGTGTGGCAAAGTCCCACCTTTCTGGACCAGGCTGTGAGGCCTGAATTTGGGGAACCACCAAAATAACTCCACTCCTTCCAATGCCAAAAGCTACAGCCAATCACGCATTACATATGTTCAACCCAAGTTATATAGGGGAATCTTGACCAATAACAGCACCCAAGGAGGGGGGAAAAATCATAGGGATGGTTCAAAAAGTACCAAAACCTCTCCCTAGAATGGAAAAGGAGAAAATACGTGGAAAAGGAATGAAGTATCCCTTACAACTGTAAACAGTACCATAGCGTATACTACGGGTGGGCATTCATTTGCAACAAAATAGCAAATACTGACAATATTTCCTATTTTGTTGCATTTTGGGAATTTAAAAAAAACGATAGGCAAAAACACAAACCTTTGTGTTATTTGTTCTATTGTTTATTGGGAGGGGAGCCAAAAAAAAAAACCCAGAACCTGCTTCTACCCTTCCCATTTATTAAACTAAATTAGCCTCCCACATGCAGACCCCCCTCTCTACACTAGCCCACCCTCCCAACGTCCCAAAAATCCATAGTGTCTAGCAGCGCGCCCGGGAACAACCTCCTGCTTCCGAGGCAGCAGATGCCATTAGTCAGAATGGCGCCTGCTACCCTGCATCTTCCATGTGATAGGGGCTACTTGTGCCATTAGACAGCCCCTGTCACATGATGGGGGCAAAGGGCAGCCATTGCCATTTTGACTAATGGCAGCCACTGGCCCAGGAGCAGGAAGTCACTCCCGAGCCCCCTGCTAGACCATTATGGATTTTTGGGACGTTGGGAGGGTGGGCTAGGGTAGAGAGGGGGATCCGTATATGGGAAGGGTAGGGCAGGTTCTGGGTTTTTTATTTTTTGTTTTTATTTTTTGGCTCCCCTACCAATAAACAATAGGCCACCAGGGATTTTTGGTGGGTCCTTGGTGGTTTGGGAGAGTGGCCTAGGGCAGACAGGGGGCTCCTTCTATTAATAAATGGGAAGGGTAGGGGGCAAGTTCTTTTTTTTTTTTTAATGAAAATGGTCCACCGCGAACCAAAACCTAAACCCCCAAAATTTTTTTAAAGTTTCCACCCCATCATAAACAGTGAATCATGCAGTTTCTGAGATTTTAGGTTATTTGTGAATAATTTTACAGTCTTGGGAAAGATAGTAATTTCACACCTTGTTACATTTACTGTTGGCCTCCATAACATGCATGGTTGTGCCTGGGAGTAATAAACATTAGTGCCAGTGAGGTAGTGTGCCGCTTGTACTGTCAAAACTGCATTTTTAAATTGACCCAAGTTATGTTCCTCATTACTGTTATCTCATCAACATGTGCTGTTGATAGTTAACAGCCAAAGCAAGCGGGATGCAGTTTATCTGGAAATAGGATTCAGGGGGAGGGGGTGTTTAACCTTTTTTTCTTTTTTTTTTTTACTTTTCTACAATGGAAAAGATTTTCATTTCCTTACAGTCTGGGTGGGCAGGATAGCTTTCAGTAGATGGATATTGCCCTTGCGGAACTAATGACCTTTAAAAAGCAGGTTCCAGTATACTAGTGCTTTTATTCTCTGATATCATAGAGCCCAAGCTCCCATTGCAGGCTTTTAAGATGGAATGATTGCAGGCTTTGTCTGCAAGCTGAGATTGAATTACATTTTGTTTGACCATCAAAACTCTTAAAATACTTAGACCATCCTTCTTTTTTATTCAGAGCATTGTAACAGATGGCATTTGGGATGCAAAGTAGCTATCCTTCCGCCACCATCGGGATAAATAGAATATTCCTAATTGGTCTTTATCTCCTGGTTACACTTTAACACTTCTAGTGAAAAAGATTCAAGAGAGATAGGGCTCCTACCTGTATAATTTGCTGTCAAAGAGTTTAGTTACATATATCCTTATCTTTCTTTCTTTTCCGAGAAGAGCAAGCAAGGCCTGTCAATGAGTGGATTAAAGACCTACAGAATCAGAAATTAGTCTTATTTAAGAAATAAACTGATGGTGCTAATTCAATTGGACTGTAGCATGACAGCACAGTGTATATATAATGTTTGGAGGTGGACTTTTCAACACTCATTATGCTGACTGCTGTTTCAGATGGCTTCCTTTACCCATTGAAAGCACTGGCAGTGTCTCCATGAACTGATCAGAGCTACACCCAGTGTTACTGTGTCTTCAATCGGAAATTAAAAGGGAAGGAAAGGGTGCTGAAATTTCTTAGATGACCAACTGTAGCCTTGTCCCTTATCATAAATTAACCTATTTGGATTTTAGCTCAAATAATTTACTGCTAACATTTTAAAATATATATATTTTTTTTACGGTCAAGGTATTTTTGCTCAATTTTTCCAGAGCCTTCACTAGCAAAAGTTTTTTGACAGTAGAATATGTATGGAGTACAAGGGCTACTGCTCTGTTTGTTTACCCAGTTATATAATACTGGTTTGGTTTTCTTTGTCTTTTTTTTTTTTTTCAGGACTTGTGTTATTTTTTTTGCTTCTTTTTAAAATTTTGTTAACTGAGAAGTAAAATTAGGAAAAATGCCTTGTTTTTCCATGGACCCCAGAGAGAAACAAGCAAATAAAGGGGATAGTTTCAACAGGCTAGCAAGGTATGCAGGCACTTTTGTACTTAGTCGTTTTTCTTTAAAGATTTGCAAGCACTTACTTGCTAGCAAAAGTGCTCCTTGGCTGTACAAACAAGTATATAGGAAAATTTACATGTATATATTTTACAATGTAATGTACATGAATAGCCTACTCCCCTCACAAAAAAACTCATTTATGAGGAGCTAAATATAGCCGCCTAATACAGAGGAACGTAACTCTGGTCTTTGAATGCCACAAACAGGTCAGGTTTTCCACAGTGAATAAGCATGAGACATTTGCATGCAAGGGAAGGCAGTATATTGAACTATATTTCATGCATATTCATTGTGGATATCCTGAAAACCCAATTTGTTTGCGGGACTCAAGGACCCTGGCCTAGTGAAACAGCAAAGACTGGCTGCTCAACAGGTGATGATTTTCACAAGTCCCATCAAGCCAGTTAATTTCTTAGCCAAACCGAATGTTCTGAAAGTTGCCACTTTCCTGATTTTACCCGACTTTCCCCACAAAGAGTGGGATGGACTCAAAGACTGGGCGAGGGACTTTAAGAAACCGTTAAAAACGTACCTATTTCCTGTTGCCTATAAACAGCCTCCATAAAATAACGTAACCCTTTTCCCTCGCTTTCCTTTTCCCTGTCCCCCTTTTTTCCTATTTCTCATCATACTTTCAGGCTTTTTAATTATGTTTAACTTATGTTTATTTAACTTATGCTTGTTTTAAATTGTGTTTTATTTATCTTAATTTGTGATTCATTATGTATGTTAACATGTAAACCACTTAGAACTGCCCTTCTCCATTGATTAAGCGGTATATAAGAATTTTTAAATAAATAAATAAAGTCTTCAGCTTATGGCGCCGGACTTTGTGGGGATCACAGTCAAATGCTGTGGTTCTCAACCCAGTCCTCGGGATGCATCTAGCCCTTCAGGTTTGCATAAATGGAGAATAACAAAAAACAGGGACCAGCTAGTGTCTAATTAATATCCATGAAATAGCTAACTGTAAAAATTACATAGATTATGTTGGAAGAACATGCTGTTAAAAAACAAACTTTATTAAATTGCTAATTTTGATGAAGTATTTTTGAAGTAGATTATGATTTTATAACTTTTTATGACAGAGACAAAAGACCTCAGAACTGGCAAATCAGGTTTTGACCAAAGATTTTATAACCAGTGAGTTCAATCATGGGTCTCTATTGTGTCTCTCTTTTTTTTAATTATATCTAAAATGGTTCAACTCTTAAGAAAGGGTAACTTTATAATCCCCAAACAAATGATTTAAAGCTTGATCGAATTACAACAACCTGAATCAATGTTGCAAACTATTCTCAAACAATGTGTGGATTATCTCAACAAGTGCAAGACTTTTATTGTTGACTGCTTTGGCGGCTAATTTTTGCCGCTAAATACCACACTGTCAATGCTTTGGCGGCTGATTTATACCGCAGGTTGCCACACTGTCGATGATCATTTTAACAACAATAATTTATGTAAGTTGGAAGCCCAAAAATGACATATCTTTCTCTCAGGGACAAGATTATAATAATAACTCTTTGTCCCAAACGATAATCAAGCACTTATCTTAGAACTTGTTGCAATTTTCTTTTGCCTTAACAAGTCTGTGCTGTATGCCCCCGCCAACATTAACGTTTCGCTTAACGCTTCCTCAGGGCGGATTCTGTAGAACAAGACAATGAATGTAAAGTCAAGAATTTGCTAACAAACATTTTTGCATTTTTTCAATGTACTTATTTATTTATTTATTTATTCAACTTTATATACCGACTTTCAAATTAATTTCAAGGCGGTTTACATTAAATTGAGTTGCAGTAGCAACACTCAAAATACATATACATATATAGGAAACGTATCCTTGCACATTTTACATCATCAATAAATTCAATTAAAACTAAAACCCTATTAAGTACAATATACTCACTAGGCTGTCTTTAGCTTTTGACATACGGGCTTCATAATGCCGACCGTCACGGCTAAGCTTGTTTTATAGTACTCCTGAGATTTGAAAAGTGACCAATCTACTGACTGTTACCTACCGCGTAACAGGAAGTACCTGGAGGAAGAACTAGAAGGCTGGGAGAACAAGAGAGATGTGGAACAACAATGGACCAAACTAAAAGGAGCAATTACCAAGGAAACTAATCTATATATTAATGGGTTATCCAATGGAACAGTGAAAATGGGGTGTTTGTTGGAGAAGTGAGTCAAATTGGAAGGTGTCAGTATTCATTGGAATAGTGAAAAAATTAAGGAGAAGAGCTGAACATTTGGGATGGGATGTTATGTCCCTATAGGACATTTAGTAACATAGAAACATAGAAATAACGGCAGAAAAGGACCAAATGCTCCATCCAGTCTGCCCAGCAAGCTTATGATAGTAACTACTGGCCATTCTAGCCCCCTTTATAATTATCAGTTTCCTAGACTGTCAAAGTCAGGGCTCTTGGTTGTTATTTGAGTCCAATTCCCCATTACCTCTTGCCATTGAAGCTGAGAGCAACGTTACAGTTGCATCAACAGCATAAAGGTTTCTTGGTTAAGGGTAGTAACTGCCATATCAGCAAGTTACTTCCATTCTTATTTGTTTTCCCAAACTATGCAACTATGTTTCTTCCACTTTTGTTTACCTTTCTCTTTTTTCATAGTTGTTATCCCTTGTTAACAATTTTCATTGTTATTAATGTTAAATGTATTTGACAAAGGTAACTTTTTTCCTGCATCTCCTGTTTTAATGTAAACCGGTATGATTTGTATATTAAACAAGAATGTCGGTATATAAAAATTAAAAATAAATAAATTCAATGTCCTTTGTTGCTGTCTGAATCTAATTTCCCTTTTCTTCTTTTTCCCCTGCTGTTGAAGCAGAGAGTAATAATGGAGTTGCATCAACAGCATAACGGTTTATTGATTAAGGGTAGTAACCACCACACCAGGAAGTTTCTCCCATGCACTCTTTTCTTCATTCCCATCCTCTAGCCTTAAGGGATCCACAGTATTTATCCCATGCTCCTTTGAAATCTTTCACTGTTTTTGTCTTCATCACCTCCTCCGAAAGGGCATTCCAGGCATTGACCACCTTTTCTGTGAATAAATATTTCCTGACATTAGTTCTGAGTCATCCTCCCTGGAGTTTCATTTCATGGCCCTAGTTCTTTTGATTTCTTTCCAAAGGAAAATGTTTGTCATCAATTGTGCATCATTAAAACCTATCAGGTATCTGAAGGTCTGTATCCTATCTCCCCTGCACATCCTCTCCTCCAAGGTATACATATTTAGGACCTTCAACCTCTCCTCATAATTCATTTGATGGAGACCCGCCACTATTTTGGTCACCCTTCTCTGGACCGCCTTCATCCTGTCTCTGTCCCTTTTGAGATACAGTCTACAGAACTGAACACAGTACTCCAGGTGAGGCCTCACCAAGGACCTGTACAAAGGAATTATCATCTCCTTTTTCTTACTATTTATTCCTCTCTCAGTGCAGCCCAGCATTCTTCTTTCTTTTGCTATCGTCTTGTCACATTCCTTTGCCATCTTCAGATCGCTAGGCACAATCACCCCCAAGATCTTTCTCTTGTTCTGTGTACAACAGCCCTTCACCCCCCATCACGTACAGCTCTTTTGGATTACCACACCCCATATGCATGACTCTACACTTCTTGGCATTGAATCCTAGCTGCCATATCTTTGATCACCGTTCAAGCTTCCTTAAATCACATCTCTTCGCTCACCCCTTTTATCTTCCCAGCTGCTCCCTCCCCCACCCTGGTTTTTTTTGTACTTTCCTCCTTCAGTTATATTGTAAACCAGCATGATGTACCCACGAATGTTGGTATAAAAAAAGCTAATAAATAAATAAATAAATAAATGTCATTCTGTCTTCTCCTTCCGATGTGTCTAGTCTGTTGCAGATCTTATTATCATCCACAAATAGACAAACTTTACCTTATATCCCTTCTACAATGTCACTCACAAAGATATTGAACAGAACCAGTCCCAACACCAATCCCTATGACACGCCACTTAACACTGTTTTCTCTTCAGAGCAGGTACCATTTACCATCACTCGCTGTCTTCTATCTGTGAACCAGTTTGCAATCCATGCCACCCTACTGGCGCTCACTCCCAAGCTTCTTGTTTTATTCATGAGTCTTCTATGTGGGACCATATCAAATGCTTTACTAAAATCCAAGTAAATCACATTGAGCGCTCTTTCCTGATCCAATTCTCTAGTCACCCAATCAAAAAAATCATTCTGATTCATCTGACAGGACCTTTCTTTGGTGAATCCATGCTGCCTTGGATCAAGCAACCCACTGGATTATAGGTAGTTCA
The DNA here is from genome assembly GCF_901001135.1 of Rhinatrema bivittatum. Taxonomy (NCBI): domain Eukaryota; kingdom Metazoa; phylum Chordata; class Amphibia; order Gymnophiona; family Rhinatrematidae; genus Rhinatrema; species Rhinatrema bivittatum. The sequence goes on from NC_042615.1 coordinate 367,516,172, forward strand.
GCAGAGTCTCCATTAATTTTCCCACCACAGAGGTGAGGCTAACCGGCCTGTAGTTTCCAGCCTCCTCTCTGCTCCAACTCTTGTAAAGCAGGACTACCATCACTCTTCTCCAATCACTTGGCACCACTCCTGTTTCTACTAGTGAGAGTTGGTAGTGAGAATTAACTTCAGTTACCATTGGTCAGGTAACACATCATTAAGACGTGTATAGTGTTGGAATGATATTAATATGGAAGTTTTATTTTAGGATATGTTTAGGGATGTGCATTTATTTTAAATGAAATAGACAATGGCAAAAAAATTGTCTATTTTGTGTTGTTTCGAGAGCACTCCAAAACAAACAAAAAAAGAAAACATTCCATAAAATTTGTATTTTAAGTTAGTGCACACTAACAGGACTTAGTGCGCACTAAGTCTGAAATTAGGGAAACACGAAATAAACACTCCCGAACTATTTTAAAAACGAAATTAAATAGATAAGAACCCAAAATGAAAATGACACATGGAAGTGAGAGGTTGTGGATGTTTTATTGTATTTTATATTTGTTATAGTGTACCTGCATGATTTGGATGTTTTTGAAATGTTAAGACATATGTGATATACGAGTATATGAAACATATTATTTTTTATATTTATGGATTATTCATATTAAATTCTTTCTTAAAAACATATTTGTCAATAACATTGTATTTATGAGATAAATTCTGCTCTTATTGTTGTGCTCCCCGGCCGCATTCGCTCCGCGGCCGGGCCTGCTCAACTTTCTCGTCCGTCCACGAGCTCCGGGCTCTCACACGCCGCAGCCAGTTTGCTGTGTCCCTGGCTCCCCAGCACTCAGGCTTCTGTCCAGGCCTCACGGCAGGGCTCGGCATCCTCCGTGGCAACGGCCCTGCTCCTAGGTGCACGCGGACCGCCCAGCTCTTAAAGACCAGGGGTGGATCCCACCTCCACGGCGCACCCTGATTGATGGCTGTATTAAAAGAAGTGGTCTGACACCACTTCCTCGCCTTAGCAATCGGGTCGTATACTCCAGTGTCTCTACTTTGCCTTCCAGCGTCTCCTGTTCCAGTGTCTCCTGTTCCACCGTCTCCTGTGGCTCAGTTCCAGCATCTTCTGTTCCTTCGTCTCTCCATCCCTGGTAGTACCCTTTGGACTGATCTCACGGTACTGACCATTGCTTGCTCCTGACTACTCTTGATCGCTGCCTGGACCTGACCTCTGCCTGTTCTCTGACTATTCCTGATCGCTGCCTGGAACTTGACCTCTGCCTGGCAACCTTTTAGCCCCCGTTTGGCCACGCGTTTTTGACATGCTATTATTACCCCTTATACTGTAAGGGGTAATAGCGTGTTGAAAACCCGCGGCTAACCCCCCAAAACTAATAGCGCTCATCACATGCAAATGCATGTTGATGAGCCTGTTAGTTAGTCACCCAAAATACAGAAAGTAAAATGTGCGGGCTGCCCAAAGGCAGGCATGCATTTCAGACGGCACCGGGCAACTGCTTTTCTGTTCACCCTCTGACTTAATATCATAGCGATATTAAGTCAGAGGCCCCAAAAATTAAAAAAAACAAAACTTCTTTAAAAAAAAAAAAAAATCTGCCTGCGGACCGCGGGTTGGGAAACAGATGCTCAATTTTGCCGGCGTCCTGTTTTCCGAACCTGTGGCTGTCAGCAGGTTCGATAACCGATGCCAGTAAAATTAAGTGTCAGTTGTCAGACCCGCTGACAGCTGCCACTTCCGCTAGTGTCCCGCTAGTGTCCCTAGTGCCTCCTTATTAGCGCCGGCACTAATTTAAATACTGTATCGGATGCCCAGGGGAGGTGCCTGGGCGCGCGTCGGGAGAGCGGGCGCTTGCCTCGGAGCTCCGGCTCTGCTGCAGTTTTTTTTAATCGTCCTGATAGTAACTGATGACAGATAAATGAATAAATGAACATACCTCAACTATAGATTATAACTGAGAAATGAAACGTAAAACAGAACAGTAACTAAGTAGCATATGTTTCCCCTATGCTTAAAAACTGTTTGAACCTGTTTTGAAACCCTGTTAATCCTCTTAACCTTGTAACTTTCATATTTTTGTAAACCGTTATGATGGCTTTATGATGATGAATCTGAATGACGGTATATAAAACTCGATACATAAATAAAGACCTATCTGAAGTCTATACTATTTGGAATTAATTGTTTATGCATTTTAGCTGATGAAATTTCGCTACACGCCCTGGACTATAGTTAACTGAAATTATCTGCCCACAGTCAGATCACTGACAGTCAGAGGGGGGAGCACTCTCCAGGGCATCATTCCTCCAGCACTACTCCACTCATGCCCCCTGTTCTGATTGTCAGTTTGGGAAGCTCCTGCAGTAATCGACCATTCATCTCTGATATCGTTAGCTTAGTACATCAGCCACAAAAGCCAGACATACTGCTTGTAGCAATAAAAGGGCACTCAAATCAATGTAATCTATTTGCTATAATTCAATGCCTTATTCAAAAGTACAGTTAAAACATCAGGAGCACTTTTTTGAAGGAGATTATGTAGAAAAATAACTTTCTTATGCAGGGGTTCTCTGTAAAAGAAGCCCCTTTTAATCACATAATAAACCTCGCAAAGGATTTCGTATGGGAGGCTTCTTGGCCCCACTTTGGAGTTGCATTCACTGTGTGCAAAGGCTTGACAACACTGTAGGATATCAGAAACTGTTGCTGGTAATTGCATCTGAAGGATGGGGTATTTTAAATGGCCACTAGATGGCAACCGTTGTGGTATGTGATGCATGCACACTGTCAGACCGATGCAAAATCAGTGTGCGTTATACGGGTGCTCATTATTGAGCACCTGCTCTCTTAACACAGGCCGATCTACCTCTCCCGGGCACCTGATTTAATATTTAAATGGGCTGCTGTGGTAAAAAGGAGGTGCTAGAGAAAACTGTGCGTCTCTAGCACTTCCTTGGCATCAGGCGCCCAAGAGAGATGGCTGTCAGGGTGGGTTAGGAAAACGGACACTCAATTTTACGATCAACCATTTTCCTGATCTGTAAGCAGCCACGGGTTAGGAAAGTGGAGGCTCATTAATTAAACTTCTGTTTTCCTAACCTGACTACTGGCGATATTTTTTTTTTCCGATTCTCCTTTTTTCGGTTCCTTCGACAGTATCGATACAATATTAAGTTGGAGGAACTACAGACAAGCAGTATTTTCTGCTTTTCTGTTAACTTTTGGGGCTCATCAAGAATTAACACCTGCTCCGGGGCAGGCATTAATTTTTGAGAGTAAAAATGTGCATGTCGGGCACACATTTTTTTTCTATCGGGGTAATAGCTATTCGCCTCATCAACATGAATTTACATGTGATGAGCGCTATTATCTACCCACTAGTTTAGACGTGTGTTTTGGATGCGCTAATCCCCTTATTGCATGAGGGGTTTTGGCCGCACGTCCAAAACACACGTCCAAGCGTGTGTAAAATTGTGCGCTTGGCTGAGCACACTTTATTGCATCAGCCTATTATATTATGGGAAGGTCCCCTTTAAGAAGAATGAATAAGAAGGGGACCAAGTAGAAAAAGAGTGGTTGAGTAATATGGTGAGAACTTGTCCGGGGAATGGGTTTTGTCCAGGTTGGCCATTCACTGAGAGGAGTTCTACAGGGTTTTCCCCCTCAAGGGGAAGGGCCCAAGCTGTTGAGCTGTTTCACCTCAAGGCAAAGCAGCCCAAGGACCAGTCTTGATTCCCAAGAGGTGGATGAGAGTTGGAAGATCTCACAGAGGAGGAGTTGACTTGTTTGAAGAGCCTAATAAGCGTGAGATTTGGATACACCAGGGAATGTGCCTGGCTATTGCTTGGATAGGAGCAGTGGAAAATGGATTCTGAAATATTCAGTGTCCTGTTCTGCAGAAAGTTACCAAGTACCCAAGAGTGACTATTGCAGTGCCTATGAGTCGTATCAGTGATATTAAGAGTGTGATAAGACAATATTTTCAGGAAAAAAAAGAAAACCAGAGGAATAATGATTGGAAGCTATATTCACCGAGTGTGTTGGAGATGAAGAGTGGTGAAAAGTATTTGCTAACTAATTTCTCCTAACCTGGGAAGAAGGTATATATAGCATATTAAAGCTTTCTGTATTTTCTGAAATCATCTCAGCTTAGTTGTGGAAGCCTATGTGCCCTTATGTAACCAGTGATTTTCACTTTGTGTTAAATACTTTTGACTGCTGGTGGTAACACCAGAAAATAAAACATTTATTTTATTGGAGTAAATATGCAGACTGAGTCCTGTTTTTCCTGGTTGTGAGGAGCTTTAGAGCTGTCAGAGATGAGCTATAGAGGGAATGTTTCAAGTATTAAGATCCCATTCCAGCTCCTATTTTCTATACAACTTCCTTGCCTTTGGGCCCTGGTCCACTACACATTCTGCTTGACCCCAAATCCCCTTGAACCTTCCTGAGAGAGTGGCATTCGGTTTCCTCAGGTGTCAGACCCTCTCACATTTCATGTGCTCCCTCCAGGTGGGATTGCACTTCCAAAAGAGAAGCGCATCTAAACTATAGCTTTTTTTCTATAATGATAATACCAAGCTAAACACAGAATGTACATCATCCAATTTGGAAATACACTCCCCTGCAAAGGTACGGATTAGCAGGGGCCCTTTCTTCACCTTTAATGTGGATAAGTGCAAGGTGATGCATATAGGGAAAAATAACCCATGCTATAATTACACGATGTTGGGTTCCATATTATGTGCTACAACCCAAGAAAGAGATCTAGGTGTCATAGTGGATAACACATTGAAATCGTTGGTTCAGTGTGCTGCGGCAGTCAAAAAAGCAAACAGAATGTTGGCATTATTAGAAAAGGAATGATGAATAAAACGGAAAATGTCATAATGCCTCTGTATCGCTCCATGGTGAGACCGCACCTTGAATACTGTGTACAATTCTGGTCGCCGCATCTCAAAAAAGATATAATTGCGATGGAGAAGGTACAGAGAAGGGCTACCAAAATGATAAGGGGAATGGAACAACTCCCCTATGAGGAAAGACTAAAGAGGTTAGGACTTTTCAGCTTGGAGAAGAGACGACTGAGGGGAGATATGATAGAGGTGTTTAAAATCATGAGAGGTCTAGAACGGGTAGATGTGAATCGGTTATTTACTCTTTCGGATAGTAGAAAGACTAGGGGACACTCCATGAAGTTAGCATGGGGCACATTTAAAACTAATCGGAGAAAGTTCTTTTTTACTCAACGCACAATTAAACTCTGGAATTTGTTGCCAGAGAATGTGGTTCGTGCAGTTAGTATAGCTGTGTTTAAAAAAGGATTGGATAAGTTCTTGGAGGAGAAGTCCATTACCTGCTATTAAGTTCACTTAGAGAATAGCCACTGCCATTAGCAATGGTTACATGGAATAGACTTAGTTTTTGGGTACTTGCCAGGTTCTTATGGCCTGGATTGGCCACTGTTGGAAACAGGATCCTGGGCTTGATGGACCCTTGGTCTGACCCAGTATGGCATTTTCTTATGTTCTTATGTTCTTATGTTTAATTCATTGACATGTGACTGCTAAATTGCAAGGTGCTTGTATATAACAAGTAGCTACAAAAATGGCAACTTTGAGAATCCGTATCACCTGGTCTTGAAGTTGTGATTCAGTTCCTTTCCCTTTTTTCCTATCTTTCCAATCTTTTCCTTTCTTTTGTCTTTCTTTCCTTTACATTTCTTCTTCAGAAAACTTTTCATTTTCATAACAGCCGGATGGGAAATTGAGGTCTCTTGATAGCCTGAGGGGACAGCCCCTTTCAGGCATCAATTATCTTTTACACCAGGTGTCTCCAGCTACGGGCCACGGGCTGAACCCGGCCTGCCAAGCTCATTTCTCTGATGCCCTAAGCTTGTCCTTGGAGAAGCTGGGCCCGCGGAAGATGTTTTAGTCACAGTGGAGACGAAAAAAATCTGGCAAGGATGCCCAGGCTGTGCCAGTGAGAGGAAAACCACCAGACCCACACTCCCATGTGTCAGCTGTGAGTGGGGAGGCCAGGCTTCACCAGCAAGAGGACCACTGCCAAACCCATGCCTGATCTGCCAGCTACTGAGGGGGAAACCAGGCTCCACTGGTTTCTGGACCCACACTCAATGTATCAACTGTGGGTGGGAAGAGCAGGTGCCACTGGTGGTCACAAGACTGCTGGACCTGCACCCCATGTGTCAGAATTGGGCATGGAGCCCAGGCCCTGCTGGTAGGAGGACGGCCACCAGAATCATGCCTGATTTGTGGGGAGGAGCAGAAGACCACCGTCTCCACACTCCCATGGGTCAGATGCCCCACCAGTGGAAGACTCAAGAGGCAAACTGTCGATGGGAAGGTGAGACAGTGAATAAAATTGGAGAGAAGGTGCAGGTGAGAGTGAAGGAGCATAGATAAGGGGAGGAAAGAGAAAGGGAGGAGGTAAAATTAAGAATGAAGAGAGGGAGGGTAGAGGGGAATGAGAGGCTGTGTGTGAGGGAAGGCTGAATGGGAGGGGAAGGAGAGGGGAGGAAGTATAAGTGAAGGGAAGAGAGAAGAGGGATAGAGTAAAATTAAGAGTAAAGGGAAAGATGTAAGTGTGAGAGTGAGAACGGAATGAAAATGAATGAGAGGAGGGGAGAGAAAGGACAACTACTAAACCAAATGGAACGAGTAATAAACATTGATAAAACTGAATTCTTACACCTGGAACGAAAAAATATGTACCCTATCCAATCTACAATAGCAATAAAAAAAAATCAAATGATGGATTTAGCAATAAATATACGGAATCTAGGGGTAATAATTGACCCAGAACTAAACATGAAACAACACATTTCACAAAAATTAAAGGAAGGTTACGCCAAATTAATGGTCCTCAGAAAACTGAAACCCCTACTAACCCTGGCTGATTTCCGCACAGTATTACAAGCAATGATATTCGCAAGCACAGACTACTGTAACTCCCTACTACTTGGATTACCTCAAGTTACCATTAGACCGCTCCAAATATTGCAGAATTCCGCTGCTAGAATTTTGACAGGCAAAAAGAAAAGAGACCACATTACAGGAACTCTTGCTGAACTATACTGGCTACCTATTGAACAAAGAATACAATACAAGGCACTGTGTATAATTCATAAACTAATCCATGATGAAAAGGCAGACTGGCTTAACACAGCACTTTGCATACATGTACCACACAGAAATCTGAGATCAGCTGCTGTCTGTTCCATCTGATAAATCAGCACGCCTCACTCAAATAAGGGAGAGAGCCCTGTCGTTAGCCGGACCCATACTATGGAACTCTATGCCACTTGAAATAAGACTGCAGAGAAATCCGAAACCATTTAAAGCAAGTCTAAAAACCTGGCTTTTTAAACAGGCTTTTTACAAAGAGAAGGAGGAAAACAAATGAAAGCTAAGTAAGCACCAAGTAATCAGTTTTTTCTTCACTATCTCCAAACGAATACTAGAGTACTAACGTTAGATTTGAACGGAATAGCAGTTTTCCAACCAACAGATAAGCTTTAATTAACACATAGTTCTCTTATCGAAAATATGTTACCGTTCAATGATGGCACATGTATAATTTGTTATCTATACCAATTAACTTTAATTTCTTGTTGTGCCTTTTTGTAAACCGTTGTGTTGGTGAACTAACTTAACGATGGTATCGAAGAGTTTTAAAATAAATAAATAAAGTGTGCTATACACACATATGCGCACGCGCACACACACACACACACACACACACACACACCCCTTGGGGAGCAGGGAGCAGATGCAGGAGGCGGTGCTCCTGGTGGTGAGGTACAGTTGTCAATGTCCAAGAAATATAGAAATATTATTAATGACACTCTTGGGAACTCTGCACCCTGCTCTTCTCCTTTCCCCCTTTCCCTGCATTTCAAATGGACAAAAGGGCTAAACATGACATACCCCATAACCCCCAGCCCCAGTAATCCCCCACCCCGACCTCACCCCCAGTAAAATCCGAAAATCCAAGAAGGATTCCTCCCTTCCCCAAGCCCGGCCCTCTTGGTGATTTGAAATGTAGTATATGGCTCTTCCTCTGAAAAATGTGGGGACATTTTCAGAGTATTTATGAACTGCTTTTAAAGACCCTTGCAAATTTAATTTGTGAATCCTCATAGAGTTTCTGTGAATTTGCCCAAAAATGGTTTGAGAAATATTTTCAAAAGAAATGAGATAGTTCTATAGATTCCATTCTGGCGTGGATCTGGATAGAATTAATACACAACTCTTTCACTTGTCTCTTACAAAGAACTGAGGATACAGTGCACCAGATGGCAGACAAATCTGATTATTTCTTGAAATGATAACTAAGAATTTATGGTAGTAGATCTAACTTGCAGCTACAATATGTACTCCAGTTATGAAGGCTGTCACATTAACGAGGTGATTTTTGAGCTCAGTCATCATAATTTTTCAGCTCTGATGTGAATTGCTAAATCATGTTCTGAAAGTGGTTTGTTTGTTTTTTTGTTTTTTTGTTTTTAAATAGGACTATAATGGCACCTGTACCTGTAGCCCTATCTACCTAGCTCAAAACAACACAGTTTATGTTTGCATTTGGTATCAGTACAGTCAGACCAAACTATGATGCTATCAGCTAATCAGCAGAGTGTTCCTTTTGGGCACCTTGCACTTGGCTCTGTTTTATTCTATTTATTATAAGTCTAATATAGCACTACACCTAAAGGAATAATGGAGAGGCACGTCTTCCTAGAGAAAACATGGTAGTGGGCAATAGTTTTTGGAATGCAATCCGGCTTGCAGCTTTGAGTTGAATGTCTCATTGTGAAAATAAGATTAGGGCGACTGCTTTTGACAGCTGAATGCTAAGTGATAGATAAGCCTCCAATGAAAATTAAATCAGCCTGAACAATATATTGTGTAGATATATCTTTCCTTGTTGCGTCGGTGTTCTTAGACAATCTCAGAAAAATATTAAAGTAAAATATTTGGCAGATAATTAGAATGGCAAAATTTATTAGGTTTTTTTTTTGTGAATCCTATTTTCTTTGTGAAATATGTGGCAGCTGGTTTATATTTATGTCATATCTGGTAGAATTGGATTGTAAGTGAAATAAAAATAGCTGGAGATACTATATCTGTCTACTGGCTTAGACGGTAACTTTCAAACCGGTGCACGACTGCACATTGGCGCACGTACATCGGCCCACGCCCAGGGATGTAGCCATTTTATATCATACGTGTGCATATGCGTGCGTGTTATAAAATAGCCTGGCCATGCGCACATGTGCGCCAAATTTTAAGTGGGCATGCGCAATAGCTGCTTCTACCGCATAAATCAGTGGATTTTAAAGGGGGCGCGTACCAATGCTATTCCCAGTTTTCACAGTTCATCCCCATTTCGCCCAGAAAGGAGATAGGTCCTCCAAAACCCCCCAGTTAGACCAGACACTTAAAACCCCGCAGATCTGCCTATTTTTATTTTTTTAACTTACACCTACTCCATAGCAAAAGTAAAGTTACATGGCTGGAGGTCTCTGTGCGTGCCGGATCACGTGAATATCTACATGCACATCTCAGGTTCATGCTCTGAAATGCCCATGCCCTGCCCAGATCACTCCTATGCCACAGCCCACTCCTTTTTTAAATCTTCCAAGATGTGCTGATTCCGGTAGATATGCACGCATCTCAGCAGCTTTTAAAATACTTTCTGCGTGCACCAGCCCATCATATTCGCGCATCCCCTAATTAATGTGTGCATTGAGCTTTTAAAATTCACCTTTTAGTATCTCCAGTCTAGCTCTGTCTTATATGTGAATATTAGTTTCATGTACATGTTTTCTGGTTAATAATCAGGGCATATGTCCCTATTCTACTTTACTTTCTCTAGCAATGAACATGCCCCAATTGCCAAGTAAGCAATGGACTGAATGATTTTTCATTTCCTACATAGCTTATCCACCAATAATGTGGTTTATTGCAGTAATCTTATAGCAGATAGGTAAATATTCAGTTACCAATATCCTGTAATGATATAGCAGGAGAAAACATGGCTGTGAGATTAAGTTCAATTGGCATGGGTCAGGTAGGTATTGACCCATTTCAAGCCACATCAGATTAGAGCTGAGTGCAGCTCAAATGATATATGTCAAATTAAACTTCTCAGATGCAGTACTTGAAGATGGGATGTGGTGATCTGAGAAACTATAGACTGGTCACCCTGACATTAGTGCCGGCGAAGATGGTAGAAGCCAATCTTAAAAACAAAATTACTGGCTAAATATATAGACGTTGCTTAGTGGAGAAGAGTCAACGTGGTTTTGCCTACCAATCTTTTAGATTTTTTTGAAGATATAAATAAACATGTAGATAAAGATGAGCCAGTTGATATAGTGTATTTGGATTTTCAGAAGGCATTTGACAAAGTCCCTCCATGAAAGGAGACTCAGGAAATTAATCATGGGATGGAAGCAAACTTTTGTGAATTGCAAACTGGTTAAACGATAGGAAACAGAGAATGGGACTAAATGGCAAGTTTTCCAAATAGAGAAAGTTAAGGCTGAGAACTCCTGATTTACATAAAAGATGCAAAGAGAACAAAAATGAATTTTTTGTAAAATGCATGGTAGATATTGGTGCATTTGGGAGAATACTCGAATAGTTGTATTCTGTGTGTGTGACTGATGGAATGAGGGATAGGGATGTACAGACCAAACGTTTAAGTTCATAAGTCCATAAGTCGAAAGGGGGGGTCATTTGGGGTCAATATGGACATATGGAGAATTCCATAAGTTGAGTCTATGTCCATATGTGCAAATAAAAATTTAAACCCCTCACCCGCCTTAATCACCCCCCCCAAGACTTACCAAAACTCCCTGGTGGTCCAGCGGGGTCAGGACGCCATTTCTGAACTCCTTTGCAAGGAGCACGTGAGGTCGGCGTCACGTCGGAGTGATGCGGCATCACGTGATTCCCTTCGAGTCCGCTCCCGGACCCCTCGTTGGGCCCAAAAGGCACTTTTGGCCAGCTTGGGGGGGTCAGCCCCCAAGTTGGGCCCAAAAGGCACTTTTGGCCAGCTTGGGGGGGTTAGCCCCCCCAAGCTGGCCAAAAGTGCCTTTTGGGCCCAACGAGGGGTCCAGGAGCGGAACCGCGATGGACCACGTGACGTCGGCGTCACGTCGGAGTGACGCGGACGTCACGTGATTCCCCACGCGTCCGCTCCCGGACCCTCACGGAACTTTTGGCCAGCTTGGGGAGTTTTGGTAAGTCTTGGGGGGGGGGATTAAGGAGGGTGAGGGGTTTAAATTTTTATTTAGATCAACAATCGCGATTTCCAACGTATTCAACATAGCTATGTTGAATAAGTTGGAAATCCGATCGTTTACGCCTCATCACTTTTTTAAGTTAAAAAAAAAATAAGTTGCGTTTTCCATTTAAGTTCAAAACGAATGCACACCCCTAATGATGGAGTGTGTGAGAATGAGTGTTTAGAGACCCCTTGGGTCTCCACTAATTGATCCTAGCTCCTAGCCCTTAGGATTTATATTAGCTTAAGTGGAGACATCATTCCTGCATTGCCCTTCTTGCAAAGTCTGTGAACATAAGAACATAAGAAATTGCCGTGGTGGGTCAGACCAAGGGTCCATCAAGCCCAGCATCCTGTTTCCAACAGTGGCCAATCCAGGCTACAAGTACCTGGCAAGTACCCAAACGCTAAGTAGATCCCATGCTACTGATGCTAGTAATATATTTTCTAAGTCAACTTGATTAATAGCAGGTAATGGACTTCTCCAAAAACTTCTCCAAACCTTTTTTTTTAAACCCAGCTACACTAACTGCACTAACCACATCCTCTGGCAACAAATTCCAGAGTTTAATTGTGCATTGAGTGATGATCTCCTAATCCACAAGGGGGTGTTAGCCCTAGTTAGAGAGGGCAGTGTGTTTTGATTTCAGAGAGGGAGGAAGTGTTTCTGTGTGCTCTGTGAGTTATGCCCCAACCTAGCACAGGGAGAGACACAGCCCTGCCAGTGCTTTATACTGAAGACTGGAGGGAAGAAGGACCTGAAAAGAGTTTTTGTCTGTTTTTCCTACTTTTGTGATAATTTTGGGACTGGCCAGACTTGCTCCTTCTAGGAGGCAGAAATCCCCTCTCCAGGTGTGCAGGAGGAATCTACATACTTTTCTCGCCCAGCCAAGCTGAGGTTGCAGAGACCATTACAAGAGTCCCGGTTTAAGTTATCTTATACCATCTGTTGAGAAGGAAATATTTTTCTGACGCTTCCTTGCCCAGGACTGGAAGTTAAGATCTGCTTCCAGATTAGGTCTTTTACCCTGAAAGGTCCCATGAGAATCAGATTAGAGAGGCTGAGAAAAAAGGAACATCTGGAGGACACCCCCCCCCCCCCCAGTTGGAGTCCCCACCCTGGGATGCAGGACCATAGACAGGCAGGAGCTCGGGTCAGGCGACATGAACCTCAGGCACTGTGGGCACCATGGACCCTACACATAGCTAGGACACCCTGGCCACATTGGGATTCTCACTCTTTTAAAATGGAGGAAACCAATATCCTAATCCACCACACTGAGGGACACTTACACAAGAGAAGAATTATGAATATCTTGTACTTAAAGTTTCTACCAAACCTGGAAATAAATGGACATCGATTTTTATATTGAATTAGTACAGTTCCAAGGAAAACATTATTTGAACACCCAGCTTGTGAGTCATGTTTGGTTTGCAATAAATTCTTGTATGGCCCTTTAGGATATGTGCCACCTACCAAGAAAGGGTACAAGTGTATGTGAACCAGTAAGGGGGCCTGTGTGTCAGTGAGTCTGTGTGAGAGTGAGTGTCAGAGGAAGAGAGAGAGAATGAAAGTTTGTGAAAGTGTGTAGGAGACGGAGATTGTGCCTAACACTGTGGGGTAGATTTTAAAAAGCATTTACTCGAGCAAAACTGGTTTTTGCTCGAGTAAATACACTTTACTCAAGTAAGTGGGCTTTTCAAAATTGCTACAATATATGCCATTGAATTGTCCATAGGATTTACTCAAGTAAGTGCACTTTACTCGAGTAAATAGCTTTTGAAAATTGCTACGATAGTATGTCACATTTACATGCATAACTCCTTTGAAAATGACCCCCTAAGTGTATCTGGATGTGTGTGTGTGAAAGAATATCTGTGAGAGATTCAGGGTTTGTCAAAAAAAGGGAATGCATGTCTGATACAGAATAAGTGTATGTTGCACAATGAGTGTGACAGCATGTGGTTGACAGAATGAGAGAGATTGTATGTAAGTTAGGCCATATGACTTTTTTTCAGTCGTGTTTCTATGCTCCTATTTATGTGAGATAGTAACAGTATGTGTATGTATGTATGAGTGACTCTGTTTTAGAAGGAGTGACAGAGATTCAAAGGTACTGTCTGGGAGAGTGTGCATGTTAAGGTGAGTATGAGAAACAGAGAGAGTGTGTGTCTGTGATACAGCGACAGCATGTATGTTTCAGTGACTGAGTGAAAATGAGTGACAGAGTAAGGGATACAGTGTCTGGGTGAGTGTGTGTAAGAAATTGAGCGTATATGTGAGAGTGAGTTTTGAGAATGAGTGTTTGTGACACAAAGGGAATGTGAGTCTAATAGAATGTGTTTCAATACCTTGTACAATATCTAGACAAGCTGCAGTGGCAGCACTGCCATTTCACTGCTAAAGCCTCAATGAATACCTGAATGCTGTCTTTCCATGCTGGCCCCCAATCCAGTAGTATATATTTCAATTTTTTTTGTATGGGTTCCAGCATCCACTTTCCCACCTTATTCTATGTCCAAGCTGTAGGTACAAAGTGTGCATTTGTCTCCATGCTTGCTGCATTCCATAACAATATGTGCACATTCTGGCCTATTAGTACATATTCTCAGAAAGCACCATGCACGCCATTGGAACAGATATTGGAGAGAGATCTGCTGTTACTCCTCCTAATAACATTGAGGAAGTCATTAAATTTTTTTTTTATATTGAAAGTAGCCAACATCTGTAGCAGATTTACCTCCGGCACTGAAGTTTCATAAGAAGTGGCTAGAGAAGATGGAGTGAAATGGGATTCCTTTGATTAACCACCATATTCTTGCCAAATTGAACTGAGCCCCATGTTCACTTAATCCATTCATAACTGTGATATTGAAAGTTATTTAAGAAGATATAAGTAAATCAATTTCTGATATAGCCAGTCTTTATCTCAAGGTGTTTTACCTAATTCTGTGAAACAAGTATCTGTATGTTCAGTACCAAAAATCCTACTGCTGATCCTATGATTTTAACAAAATTATCAACATTTATCATCCTTGTTTCTCCTTGTTAAAGGCATAGAATTTGTAGTACTGTACTAGATGACTGAGTTCATCTATAACATGCTGTCATTGACCAATATCAATTTGGCTTTAGGAATTCCTTCAGCACCAAAACATTATTGTTATCTACTTTTGATACAATTATTAGGGGATTCGACAGAAGAATAAACTATGCAATGGGTCTTCTCGATATCACAGCTGCTTTTGAACCATCAGATACTCATTGTATGTCTACCAAACACTGAAATTTACGGAGTTATGTTCAATTGGTTTTCATCATATTTATCTAACTGTTCACAACAAATAATAATTGGTGGCTCCAGAACTGTAGCCAGGCAATTTGGTGTCTATGACCAAGTTAAAAAGTATGCTCTCATTCTATACCCAATATGAGCTTGGAGGCAGTCTTTAACTTAAATTTTAACAAAGGCTATCAGCGCCATTTTGATTAATGGCAGCCGACGGTCCGAGTGCAGGAGGTCGCTCCCAGACCCCCACTGGACTTTTGGCAAGTCTTGTGTGGGGGTCAGGAGGGTCCCCCAAGACTTGCCAAAAGCCCCTGGTGGTCCAGCGGGTGTCCGGGAGCGATCTCCTGCACTTGGGCCATCGGCTGCCAGTAATCAAAATGGTGCCGATAGCCTTTGCCCTTACTATGTCACAGGGGATACTATGTCACAGGGGATACCGGTGCCATTGGTCAGCCCCTGTCACATGGTAGGAGCACAAGATGGTGCCGGCCATCCATTGTGCCTACCATGTGACAGGGGCTGACCAATGGCACTAGTAGCCCCTGTGACATAGTAGGTCAAAGGCTATCGGCACCATTTTGAAACTGGCAGTCGAGGGTGTGAGTGCAGATGGCTCCCGGAACCCCCGCTGGACCACCAGGGAGTTTTGGTAAGTCTTGGGGGGGGGGTCAGGAGGGTGGGGGGGTTGTAGTTAATTTAATTTTAGCCAGGACGAATAAGAATTAACTTATAAATGTATTGGGGGTCCCCCTTGCCGAATGCAACTTTTTTTGTTTGGCAGGCTCCTTATAAGATATATATACACAACACCTCTTTCTTCTTCCAGCTTGTGGTTGAAATCTCAGCCCCTTTATTCAAACCGCAGGCTTTGACTCTACGGAGCCCCATGTGGTTCAAACAACAGCAGTGTGAACTGCAGGAGTCAAACTTCTGATGTTTGAACCCTATGGGATTCTGTAGAGACAGGACCATGCAGTTCAAATAGTGTGGCTGAGGTTTTATTCATGGAGTGGAAGAGGCACCGGCTGCCGAGATTGGAGTGGGAAAGGGAAGCACATGCTCTTCTTGCACGGCTGGTCCCGCGATCGATTAACTATTCATAAGATGAGCTGGCAGTACCCTTGAGCAGTAGCGCTTATGGCCATGGCTGTGGCTCTAGGTGCCTCAGTGCCTTGTTGGCATACTATGTCCTGTGTGGTACCAGAGGGTTCAGCCCAGTCTGCAGCCCCTATTTAATATCTATTTAACTCCCTTTGTGAAATGTTGGCTTGTCTAGACGTAAATTTCAAGATCTGTGCAGATAAAATTCTGTATTTTTGTACCATTTAAATCTGCTTAGTCTGACACTTTAAATTTTGTTTAAATTACATCAAGTGCTGGCTGTTTCACAACAGACTTGCTCTAAATGTCTGTAAGACTGAAGTGATTATTTTGAGTAGACTTCCCTTGTCCAGTACCCCTACATTTTTTAAGCTTGATGGTGTTGATATTTTTATTTCTCAATAAATGTATAATCTTGAAGTGATTCTTGATGATAATCTATCAATGCGCACACAAATTAAATCAATTGTGAAGACATCCTTTTATAAATTACGAACGCTGTGGAGATAAAGCCTTTGCTTGAACCTCAGGAAATTTGGACAGTGCTTCAGACTCTAATCTTAAGGATCATCAATTATTGCAACTTTCTTTACATTGGTTTTCCTGCATACTTTTTGTGATTCTGACACATTGTACAGAATGCCGATGCACAAGTTTTGTTTGGGGCACAGATACATGGACCATATAACTCCTGTATTATTCTCCCTCCACTGACTGCCTGTTCAATGGTGAGTTAAGTTTAAATTGGCCATGCTGATACACAAACAGCTACAATGATTCTACTCCTTGGATCAATGCTGGGCTTACGAATATATATACTGTCATGTTCAGGTCCTTCCCCAAACTGGCGCATCTTGATGCAACTCACAATTGTGCATTTTCTGTGGCTGGCCCTCAGTTTTGGAAATCCTTATTTGAACAGATAGGAACTCTGATGTTGATTAAACACTTCAAGAAAGCCTTGAAAACTTTCTTATTTAAGCGGGCGTTTTGTTGCTAATTCCCTTCTCCTCCCGTCATCTGAAAAAGGGATCGCTCTAAACCTGCAGGGAAGTCTTCAATGCCCTGAAATGACTAGTAGAAAGAGAGATACAGTGTCTGCCAATTTTAAGTCTCCTCCATCTCCATGCCTTCCTAATAACTGTTAACCACAAGTTATTACTACATTGTACTGGTAATTTAGTCCTCTTCCCTTGTAGCAAATTTATGGGTCAATATGGATGAACTAGTTCTGTTAAACGAGATTCTTGATCATACTTGTCTTTCTTGGTCCATTCATGCACAAATCTTAACAAACAAGCTGCCTTATACATTCTTAAATCAGATAATGCTAAATCCCCAATCATCTTATTACCTACCAGGATATCATATACAATTCTTGCTTTTTTACTATGCCATTGAAAGCAAGGGCAATTGGTCTAAATTTCTGAATATTACTCTTTTTTACCCATAAGGGCAACATTTCAAGAGGGTATAATGCTGTTGGCAAGATCACCATTTTTACTAAAGCATACCTGCTCACAAAGTGATAAAGGCAATATCTTCCACTTTTCAAATAAAAACTTAATATTATCCAAATAATTCTGTATATAGAAAGTATACAGTCCCTTAATATGTTTCCCATTTCTTATTATGAAATGGAAAAACTGGTAAATAATGTGGTAGATATATATATGGAAACAATAAACCACATGTATTTGTAAATGCCACTTTTTTTGTATTTCAAGTGATAACCCTCATAAACGAGCAACAAGCACAAACGTGAGGAAACGTTTTGTGTTTTGTTCACTTACAGATAATGCAATTCTTTCTTTGCAAAGTGTAACAATAAACTTGCTCGACAATTTTAATCATGGGGTTAAACACTTGTTTTGTGTCCATGAAGCCACTTATTACCTCTAAAGAAACTTTTTATAAAGTATGCAAAAGACACTTATCCTTGAAGTAATGCTAGAGCATTAAATGTTGTCAGCTCTGCTCTGCCTGCCCGACACAAACTGTGTTTCGTAATCTTCGTCAGGGGCTGTTCTTAATGCTACAAAAGTAAGGTGTCCATTTTTAAATGACAGACATTCACTCTATGTTGTCATTCATACCCCGAGGGTATTCTGTTGCCAAATTAAAAATCAACTTTTGTTCTTTGTAATTGAGCACTCCTCGTGCTTCTCCACCTCTGTCATTTTTTTGAAACGATGTCTATAATTGTCCAACGCAGTTGGGAGAAATCATGGTGAGCTTTCAAGCAGTGTTTCACGAGTGGTGCCTCTAGGTTTTTTGTATTCAATTGACTTCTATGTTCCCGCAACCGAGTTCTGATTGCCCTAGAGGTGCGACCCACATAAAGCAATGGACAACTGAATTGGATGATGTAAACTATATTGACAGAATTGCAACTGGATGAAAAATTCCTTTTGTAAATAATGCCAGTGGATGGATGTTGCCAAAAATTCCCTTCCAAAGTGATGGAGCACATATCACACTCTCCGCATGCTGTGTGTGATGGATTAACAGATGGATTAATGATAATAGTCAATGCTGCTCATACAATGTGGTTTTTGATGTTAGATCCTCTTTGATAGGAAATTAGAGGTTGCTCAGTGAATATGGGATGTAGTTGGAGGACATGCCAATGTTGACGAATGCTCTGGACTATAGCCGGAGATAGATTGGTGTGTTGTAACAAATATACATCTTGTGGCGAAGATTTCCTCATCTGATATTCGAGCAAGGCTTCTCTTGGGGAATAGAGGGCTCTTCTGTATGCGGTGCGTACCGCTGAGAGGGGATAACCTCGATCACGGAAGCGTTTTGCTAAGATGTATGCCTGATGTTTGAAATCCTCCATGGATGAACATATTTGGCGCAGGCGAAAATATTGACTTACAGGGAGTCCCTGTTTAAATGCCTTTGGGTGAAAACTCTGGTATCTTAATAAATTGTTTCTATCGATAGGTTTACGGTGTAGTGTAGTTTGAATTTGTGTACCATCTTTGAAAATCAAAATGTCCAAAAAAGGTATTTGAAAATGATCAAACTGGAATGTGAATTTCAAATGTCTATATTATTCAACCAGTACAAACATTTTTTTTAGAAGAAATACATCAGAAGTCCAAAAAAATAAAAGATCGTCAATGTATCTGACCCAAAAAAATACATTGTAGAAAAATGCAGACTTGTATATATGCACTGTTTCCAATCTGTCCATAACTAAGTTAGCAACTGAAGGGGCTACAGATGACCCCATTGGTATACCATGTATGTGTAAATAAAAACGTATGTTGAAGAAAAAATAATTTTGCTGCAAAACTAGCTGAGCTATAGAAAGCAAAAATGTAACTGGTATCTGATGATTTAAAGACGAAAGTGTGTCAGCAACTACTTGTACTGCTACATTATGGGAGACAGTGTAAAGAGACACTACATCCATTGAAACAAATATGGTTTCCTCTGAAGGTAAATTGATTTCTTGCAATTTCCTTAATTCGTGAGTGGTGTCTTATTCATATGATCGTGTTGCCTTTACATGTGGTTGGAGAAATTTACTAGAAATTAGAGGCCTCAATGGGGGATTATTTAATGTTTTGTGTACTTTGGGGTCCCCATAAAGAATGGGGACCCGGGGGTGAGATACGATGAGGAACAGGCATTCTTGTTTGGTCAAAAATGGGGTTTTGGATTCAATCAATAAAGCTTCTATCTGTGTTTGTAGGGAAGGAGTTGGATCCTCTTCCAAAGGACGGTAGTTTCTTGTCCTGAACTTGTGTCTCTAAGTTATGTACCTACTGTGTCTTATCCTGAATAACAATGCTGCCCCTTTTGTCTGTGGGTTTAATTATTATTTCTTGATTTGATGCTAAAGATCGTAAAGCATTTTTCATCTTAGCTGAAAAGTTAACATATTCTTTAAAATCGGATAATTAAAGTGTTTTGATTTCTTGTAGCATTAAATCCCGGAAGGTGGCTATGTGTGGGTCCAAAGGGCCAGGAGGGATCCAACCTGATTTAGGACATACTATAGATGTATCATCTTGTAAAATATTGTTTGAGGCACAAAATAATTTAATTTGGAGCTTCCTTATAAATCTAAACAAGGAGACCCGGCTATCAAAGGGATTGTGTTTATTGAAAGGTACAAAGGATAAACCTAAGTTTAATACTTCTTGTTCATTCGTAAAAATGGTGGTGGATAAATTTACTATAACTGATCTAGTCGTGTCTTCCATCTTGTGTGAGGACCTTCCCATTCTTGAAATGCTTGCGATATTGGGTCCTTCTGCTGTTTCCGATAATTCCGTTGTGACCAACAGCCTCGACGTCCCCGACCTAAAAAAGATTGGGTGTTAGAAAAACTTTGTCCCCTACCATGAAATTTGTGTGATCCATCGCTATCTGATCTGTTGGAGCTATCACTGTTGGAATCTGCAAATGTAACTTGACGGGGCTGTGGTTCCTTATTTAACCAATGTTATACATTGTTGGAAGCATAATCACCTTCATCTCTCTTAAGTTTTTTTATTTTTGTTTGTTTCAGTGAGAGTCGAAATTCCTCTAATGCAGTTTTGTGTTTATCAATGATCTTATCCAATTGTTCCGCAGAGTATTCATTCTTGAAGGAAATTTGAAGAGCATCTAAACTTTCATTAGTTTCCATTTCTGAAGTTTTGGTACTCTCAACAATTAAGACCATAAGGTTATTGGAACATTTGTTGAGGATTGAAATCCATTTTGCCATAAAAGCGTTGTCTTCTTGAAAAAGAAAAGGGGCTTTGTTCATTCGTTTTCTCACGTTTCCTCGCGTTTGTGCTTTTTGCTCGTTTATGAGGGTTATCACTTGAAATACAAAAAAAGTGGCATTTACAAATACATGTGGTTTATTGTTCCCATTTCTTATTGGCATTACTTATGTTCATATGACATAAGGTGAAGTAGATTAAAAACTATCTCACCTATCTCTAATTTGCATTGGTAAATAGAAACTAACACAGACCGCATTTGCCAAGTCCCATAAAATAGACTTTTTTTCACCAAAACCATAAGCAAGTAGAAATTACTTCTGGTAACCTTTTAAACTTAGAGGCTGATATACTAAATTCAGATGATGTTTGCAAATGCATTAATGCACAATAAATCAGCAAAGAGCATGCACTGTCCCATTTATAAAATGTTGCATGCCTGATTTGCTGATTTTGCACACATTAACTAGCTATTGTGAACATTGCTTTAAAAGCTATGCAAAAGTAGGTAATAATCTGCATCATTATATAAATCCTCTCATTACCTTTATTAGCATAGCTAAATAATGCACGATAAAACGCACAAATGCGTGGCCAAAAATGTAACTATATTTCAGGGAGGTACAATTATTTTTTTCTACAACAATGCATGCATTATTGTGGGAAATGTAACACACACTATTTGGCTCCAAACTTATTTGCATTTTCATGTGATTAATAAAGACTATTATTGTGCATTAATGGTCTATTTCATTGCATTTTAGCACATCAGTCTTGTAATGTGGCTAAGTTTTTTGATAAATTTAATATTAGCAGAATAGATTTTAGAATTGTCTAGCGCATGTAAATCTCCACTTACTTTAAAGAGATTTTGACTGGGTATCAGTTGAAATATCCAAATGTTTTTTATAATAAGAATGATGTTCTTGCCTATTGTGTAAACATCCTGGTTAAAGGTAGATATATGTTTTGTATTAGAAATCACCTGAGGTCTTTTGGCAGTGTTAGACATAGATTTAAAATTATTCATTTTGATCACCTTTCACATAACATATATATATGGAATAGAAAACATATACATTAATGAAATTATACTTCCTACTTTTATATTTCAAGTCTTAGTGATATGAATTGGCATTCTGGGAGAGATGGTGGAGTCAGTAGAAATAGAATTCAAGAAGGCATAGAATAAGTACGGAGGACATTTGGTTATAAAGAAGTGTGGAGAAAGGCAAGGATCAACTGCAGGCTGTGGCATTGCAGCAGGCATGGAATTGGGCAGACTAGATGCTTAATAACAATCGGTAAACTGCACCACGTCAGAAGCGTATGAGTGATTTACAATAAAAGTCATCAAGCAATACAGTGAAAAATCATCCCAACCCCTCCTCCTTGCCAAAGCACTTCTGCAAACCCAAGTCTCATGCAGTAATCCAATTCAAACTGCTAAAACAATAGTCAACTCGTCCCTTCCCTTTGACCAAACATCATAGGTTCATCCCTATTTCATTCCCTCAAATTCCTAGATCAAAAAGAAACATGGACAGGCACTTCCATATTGAGCAAATAAAAACATCAATTATAACCCTCAAACTAAAAAACAAGTAAAAAGCCAAATTATAATTTAATTCCTGGCATATATGCAAAGGTAGGGCATTCCATAGATGAGGTACCTGGTATGAGAAGGATCTACACTGAGTCCCCTCCAATCTTATTTCTGAGGGTGATGGAAAACTAAACAGTTCTAATTAAGAGGAACACAGAACTCATGTGGGCACATTAGGCATCCAGATATTGTGGTAAACTTCTGTGGAGTGTTTTAAAAATAAAAAGTGGAATTTTAAATTTAATTCACACTGGTACCCAGTGAGGTTCTGTTAATACTAGGGAAGTATGCTCAAAGTTGGATGTACCAGATAGCCTAGCTGTAGTATTTTGTAGGAGCTGCAGGTCTTTAATGATAGCACCTATAATACCTTCATAATGGACCTGATTTTCAAAAGCATTTATCTGCTTAAAGTTGGGTTTTGCGGGGTGGATTTTAAAAAGCCTACATGTGTAAATCCATTGGATTTACATGCATAGGTAGGGTTACGCGTGCTGGGCCTATTTTAGAAAGGCCCAGTGATAAGCATAAAGCCCTGGGATGCGCGTATGTCCCGGGGCTTTGAAAAAGGGGAGGGGGTGGGTGCGGGGTGGACCCAGAGGTCTCCGGCACATGGTAGCCCCTGTCACATGGTAAGGGCAAAGGACCACCGGCGCCATTTTGTTTACTAGCAGCCAACAGCTCGAGAGCGGGAGATCGCTCCCGGGCCCCCCGCTGGACCACCAGGGACTTTAGGCAAGTTTTTTGGGGGTTCGGGAGGGTGGGTGGTTGTAAACTAAATTAGGGTTGGGGTGGGGGTGGGGGTGGGGGGTTTCTGTTTTTTTTCAGTGAAAATTGCCGAGAGAAAAAAAAACGACCCATTGGAAAACAAAGTTTTCCACAGGTTGCCAGACCCGAAGCCCGACTTGACAGATAAAAACGAAGCACATCCCTAATGCATAACTCCACTGAAAATTCACCCGGTAGTGAATTGCAGTAATCTAAATGAGAAAACAGAAAACTCCAAGGGGTAGATTTTAAAAAGCCTACGAGCGTAAATTGGGTTACAAGCACTGGGCCTATTTTAGAAAGGTCTGGCGACGCGCGTAAAGCCCCGGGACGTACGTATGTCCTGGGGCTTCAAAAAAGGGGTGGGGTAGGGTGGTCTGAGGGGCGAGGCGGAGCCAGATGCCTCCAGCACAGTGGCCATTTGCCGCTGTGTTGGAGGATCGCATGCTGGCAGGCTGCCGGTGCGCGCAACAGGTAAAATAAAGGTCGGGGGGGGGGGGGGGGTTAGGATAGGGCTAGGGGGTGGGAGGGTTAGGGGAAGGAGAAGAGGAAGAGGAAGAGGAAGAGGAAGGGAGGTTAGGTTATGGGGTTGTGAGGTTCCCTCCCAGGCCGCTCCAAAATTGGAGCGGCCTGGGAGGGGACAGGGGAAGGCCGAGGGCATCGATGCATGCAAGTTGCATCATTGTGTACCCCCTTGCACGTGCCGACCCCCGATTTTATAATATACGCACACCTATACACGCATATTATTAAATTGGGCGTCCATGAGCACGCGCACATGGATACGCACACGCAACCTTTTAAAATCTACCCCAAGCTAATAACTGTAAATCAGATCTTTCCAAAAATAGTTTGTCATGCAATGAAATAAAAAGAATATAAAATGGATTTAGTCACTTCTGCAACAATAGTCAAATTGTTATCCAGATTCATTCCTAATACATTTACTGTTCCCTTTAAAGGGATATCAATATTATCTTTCTTTGGGAAAATTCCAGCATCCTTTTTATTCAGCAATATTGTCTCTGATTTATCAGGATTGGGTTTAAGCTTAAATGCCTCAACAATTCAGAAATGCAGTTGAGGCAAAGGTTAAATCTCCCAGTCTCCTCTGCGTAATTAGAATTAAAATAATAAGCTAGCACCTGAATATGATCAGCATGAAAGAAAGTACTATAACCCACATCCTGTTTTAAGGTAGGCAGTGGAACCAGAAAAATATTACAAAACTGGTGATAAAATCAAACTCTGTGGAGCAGCACACAGAATATTTCTGGTTTCTGATAGCTCGGATCCATAAAACCCTTAATGATTAATTCCCCAGAAAAGACTTAAACCAGTTAAAAGTAGTCCCTTTTAATTCCTGGGTCTTTATGCCTTTGAACCAATAAATCATGATCAGTCGTATCAAAGGTGACACTCATATTGTTTGCCTCAACAAAGCTGCTTTACCCTTATCTACTTCAAGCTTTACTTCATTAGGTAAAGCCGCCAACATCATGCTTGTACTAAACCCATTACGAAAACCTGATTGTCATGGATATTACACATTTGTCTTCTCTAAGAAATCTTCCAGCTGTGTCATTACAGTTTTCTCAATCACCTTCATAATGAAAGGCAACTAGGCAAGAAACAGTATGATAATTCTTGATTTCATGTGGGTCAAGCATCTCTTTCTTTAGCTAGATAGACCTTGAGACCTTTCTCTGCCATCATATTCAATAAAGAACCTCAGACTGGACACTTTCACCGATCATGCTCAAACATACATCACTGACTTCAACAAGAATGGTTGCAGTCTTATTCATGGAGCCGGGCAATTTTCTGACCAACAAATAGAGATCTTATTTTAATAAAGACTTTTTCCCATTCTGTGTCTATGTAAAAAGTATTTATTGAATCAGGCCCTAGAAGTTGTATTAATAACCAAAGTTGTGTGTTTGTCTTTTCTTTTTCAGCACCTTCCCCAATCAGTATTGTAAAGAAGGGAAAGATTGCCAAAAACAGCATCTCTCTGTCATGGCAGGAGCCAGATCGCCCCAATGGCATCATCTTGGAATATGAAATCAAATACTTTGAAAAGGTGTGGCAGAGTGTAATGTATCCTTAATATGTTTTGCTTTTTGCCTTCCAGCTATAATTATCTAATTCACAGAAGGGAGTACATCAATTTTATGAATAAACCAAAGTTAATTGATTGCTTCTGCAGGAAATGATTAGGGAGACTTGAAATGTAAGTTTTCTGCGTTTAGTGTGCCCTTCTGTTGAAGAAGTACATTAAAGCTGCTTATCAGTATCATTGCCAGTCTTATCCCATTAAAATAAAACGCTTCTAATTTGTAAGAGAAAGCATTCAAACCAATATTTAACTTATCTTATATTATATTAGAAGCTTTATTTCCAATATGCTATTATACAATGATTTTGTGTAGCACTCATTAAAAAAGGAGCACGAAGTGTGCATATTCCATGTGTAAACATACATGTGCAAAATTCTCATTTCTATTACAAAATGCTTGTAGCATAAGGAATTAGATAAACAAAGATCAAGTTTTTAAATACATTATTGTATTCTATTACTCCCAGCGAAATACGAAGGGGCCAATGCAATAAAAGTGCGCCGAAAGCGGGTGCTGTGTGATCAGCGCCTGCTTTCCTAACGCGCATCAAAGCACCTCTCCTGGGGGCGCCATTCAATATTTAAATATGATGTCACACTGCGAAGGAGGCGCTAGGGTTGATTGCACTCCCCTAGTGCCTCCTTGGCAGCGGGCACCCAGGAGAGGTCGGCTGTCAGTGGATTGGAAAAACGATACTGAAAACTATCGGCATCTGTTTTCCTAACCAACGCAGAGCCACGGGTTTGGAAAATGGACGCTGGTTAACTGAGTGTCCATTTCCCTAACCTGACCACCGGCACTCTTTTTTTTTTTTATATATATATATTTTTTAAATCTTTTAAACTTTTCTTTCTAATATTAAGTCGGAGGATGTACAGAAAAGCAGTATTTTCTGCTTTTCTGTATACTTTTTTGGGCTTTGGGCAGGCATTCATTTCTGAGCATAAAAATGTGCAGCTTAGACACACATTTTTTGGGAGGGTTTTTTGCATGTGGGGTGAATAACTTATAGCCTCATCAACATGCATTTGCATGTGATGAGCACTAGTGGTTTTGTGGCACATTGGGCACGCATTATGGGCACGCTAATCCCCTTGTAGCAAAAGGAGCTGTGGATGCGCCTCCAAAACGCACTTCCAACTGTGGGTTGAATAGTACGCTCGGCTGAGCGCACTGTTTAGCATCGGCCCCTAGGTGTTATACATAGGGCTTCTGACTTTGAGTGGTCATAAACTTTTTATTTAGATGTTTATTAGCAGATATTTGAGCATGCAAAAATGTATTTTTATCAGTGTTTCCACATTGCTATCACATTTCTTGGGTTGATTTTCAGTTATTTCAGATTAATAAAACATTTATACACTGTTAATATCAGAAGTCTAATTAGCAGTGTTTTCCCACTCAGAACAACCCCAGCATTTTCTCTCAAAGCATGACCCCTCACAGCCCAGCACTCTCTTCCTGCTCTCCCATCACAGCCCCAACATGCTATAACCCTCACCCAGTGCAATCCCCCCCCCCCCATAGCCCCAGGTGTCTACATCTATTCCACCGAGCACAGTGCTCACCAGACCAAAACACTACCCCCTCCCACCCAGCATAGCAGTTCATAGCCTAGCACTTTACACCCCTCATCCAGCATAGACCCAGAATGCTAGATTTCCTTCCCAACCCACCCAGCACAGACCTCCACAAACCCAGAACTCTACTTCACTCATACAGAACCGCCCTAGCATGCTACCCCACAGTAAAACACTGCCCCCTGCATGCTGCCACCCCACCTACTACAGCACCAGCACTCTATACCTCCTCCCAGCACAATCCAACCCCCTGACCCCACCCCTGCTGCCCAGTCCCAGAACTCTGAACACAGCTCCAACCCCAGCCTTCTGCACAAGCTCCCTCCCCAGTCTCCCGATGGGTCCTATGGAACCATATCATGGAGGGTGTCAGTTTGATCTTCCCTACCAGTGCTACTCACTGCCACTGATCTGAGTCAGCTCATAGAGGAAGAGTAGATGAGCCTTCTCTAGCTCACCCTGAATCCAGAAGAATGGCCGTGGTGCTGCGTAGTTTGAAACAGCAGTCAGGACCCCCAGCTGCAAAGGAGGTGGAATGGTCTGAGGCGCTGCTGCTCATCTCCTTCTGTTGGCTCGGGTCAGTGGCGCTGAGTGGTGTTGGCACATGATAGAAAGGTGGCATGACTCTTCTGCCCCAAGTGTCATATCTGGAGAGAGGAAGAGACTCCATTCCTTGGTCCATGCAGGCTATATTGTTGGGGCTGCTGCACAGTTTGGGGGGGGGGGGGGGGGGCATTGGTTTAAATGGAAAACCTGATTTTCATATTGGAGGTGTTTTATCAGTTTAAACTGAACTTGAGAAGCCCTATAGTATTTATATATTATGGCAGTGAGAAGAATCAATACAGAACTATTTCATTCTCTCTGTTTAAGAGGGCGACGCCCCTCCTCCTTATACTATTCCCTGCTCTTCTCCCCATATTTCCATTACTCCAATGCATTTCACTGACAATTAAGATGTGTCCTTCTCCCTGCCCCAAAATGTTTTTCACGGATATAAATGGGGTTATGAATCCTGTTCATAAAATACTTTTTTGGGGGGGAATCCTTGTGAGACTGCAAGAGAGTGTATTAACTGGCTGGTACATAACCACAATGCAGCTGTATTTGTGTAGTGGGAAAATAAGACTTCTCCATACCATTTTGTTACTATGAATGTTGAGAGGAAGCATATTAAAACTGACAATTTTGATATGTTGTGTACTGGATCTTTTCAAAATGATTGCATTTTGCCATATTTAATAAATGTATTGTTGTGCAGCTTGATGCTGAATAGTAATCATTCTGAATCAGCTGAAAATTACTTTCAGAAAAATACCTAGTGCATGATAGTTAAAGGTCTTTTAGACTTCGGAGAAATTTCAGTCAGAGATGTTTCGGGCCCCAGCTCCTGGCATTGATTGTCTCCTTCCTGTTTTCCTCTTATATTGTACTCTCAACCAAACATTTTAAACTGTTAAGGTTCCAGGGTTAGATTCTGGATGATTGACAGGCAGTGGACTTTGTGAGTAAACAGTGCTCATGTACAGAAATGGAGGAAGACTTGCAGGGTTTCGAAGAACTCAAGCCTTTGACAGCTTTCTCCAAAGTTTTTTTTTATAAGAAATAATGTGAAGAATCATGAAGGGAAGGTAGTTCTTTATGCAAATGACAATATTTACAAAAAGAATGAAACTTAAAAGGGAGTGGACAAAGCAGAGGAAAAGTTGTAGAAAGCTTTAGGAGTGGGCAAGGATATAGTGGTTAAGACTGAATGGAAAAAAGTGTACACTTGAGCTTAAAGTAAAGAAACCAAGGAGTTTTAATATATTAAAACAAAGTAGGGGGTGTCATTTCTGATGATATCGAGGATTCCACACTTTTTAGTGTGGCAAGGCGGTGGGGAGATCTTGTGTAATGTTAGGCTGCATGCGAAGCAGTATAATCAGCAGAAATAAAAGAGGTAATAATACAAATTGTACAGATCATTGATGGGACCTGACCTGGTTTGTTCTGAGTAATAGGTTCTGGACCCTGCATTCTGGAGATATATTGTCAAAGTACAGGTAACCCAGAATTGAGGGTTATTGAAAATGTGGACAGTCAGTAAGATAGTTCTTGTGAATTGAAGCATAAAGACCCAAATATGCACATCCTGGAAGAGAGATAGAAGAAGAGAGAGATGACAGAGACATCCACATATTTCCAGAGTAGAAGTAATGCAGAAGAAACCAACTCTTCTCGTGAAATGGAAGTTCTGGAAAAAGGATCATGCTACAAGCGTGGGTGGGAATGGGGGAATAGTAGACTCAGGAATAACAAAAAGAAGTATTTCTTTATAGAAAAGGTGGTGGATGCATGAAACAGTCTAGTCAGGCCTGGCGCTGCTGGGTGTGCAAACTGTGCAATTGTACGGAGCAGCACATCTGGGAGGGTTGCGGCTGCGATGGAAGGGGCCCAGCAAAGGGAGCAGTGAGAGGCCTATGCAGCTGCTGGTGGATCCAGTCCCACCAGGGGTGAAAGAATGGAAATGCCCGTGCGGCCATCAGTGGCAGAAGAAGAAAACGGGCTCATTCTGCGGTTCCTCCTCATGTGCAGGTCGGCCCCACAGAACTCAACACTGTAGTGCTAACACTTCCTGTATGCTCATCTTGCGATGCATGATATGAGCATTCAAGAAGTGCTAGCACTGTGAGTGAGGAGTCCTGCGGGCCAGCCTCCACATGGAAGGACTCTTACAGCGCTACGATGAATCCTGCTCTCCCCGAAAGAATGAGGCACTGGGTGGCAGCAGCAGAGGCAAGGGAGACCCATGAATCCTGCCTGCATAGATGTTGTGTGTTTATGTGTGTAAATGGAAGCCTGCTCAGAGGAATTGGAGTCTACCTGGGAGGGATATGTGTGTCTGTATGTGTGTTTGTGTGTGATTGGGAGCCTGCCTGTGGGGGATGGGTGTGTTAGTGTGAATGGGAGCCTGCCTGGGGGTATGGGTGAGTGTGTGGGGGTGTGTGAATGGGAGCTTCCCTGGGAGGATGGGTGTATGTGTGTATGTGAGTGTGTACGTGTGTATGTTTGTGAATGGGAACCTGCCTGGGATGATGTGTGTGTGTGTGTGTGTGTGTGTGTGTGTGTGTGTGTGTGTGTGTGTGAATGGAAACCTGCCTGTAGGGGAATGTGTTTGTATATGTGTTTGTGTGTGTGTGTGTGTGTGTGTGTGTGTGTGCGTGCATGAATGGGAACCTGCCTGGGAGGGTTTTATCGGTGTGAGTGTGATTGGAAACCTGCTTGGGGGGGATTAAGTGTGTGTGTGTATATGTGTGTGTGTGTGTGATTGGGAACCTGTCTGGGGGATGGGTGTGTATGTGAATGGGAACCTGCCTGGGATGAGTGGTTGTAAATGGGAGCCTGCCTGGGATGTGTGGGTGGGTTGGACATGAATGAGAGCCTGCCTGGGATGGATGGATGGATGGGTGAGTGGCTAGCTTGGTTGGGTGTGAATGGGAGCCTATCTGGGATGGGTGGATGTGAATGGGAGCCTGCCTGCGTGGGATGGAAGTGTTTGTGTGTGAATGGGAGCCTGTCTTGCTGGTGGTGGGGGTGAAACATTTTTGACATCTCCACTAATTCACAACAGGTTCAAGGTGACTGTAAATCAAAAGTTTCCAGGTATGAGAAATGTGGTATTTTCCCCTCATTATAATTATTGGGTGTTCGATGTGTCCGTTATTTTGAAATATTTTATTGGTGTTTGGAAATTTTTTAAACTTTTTATATGAGTTCTTAATTAATGGATGTTTTTCTATTTGTCATCTTTTTTGGCAATATTCTTTTATTAGTATGGTTTATTATGAATGATTTATATTTCTTGATTTTATTGTTTGATTTTTGAGGATTGGTGATGTTTCTGTTTTTTCATTGCTTCATAATATACAAAGTCTAGCTTGTTGGAGTTTCCAGTTCAGTTTCTGTCTACACATTTCTATTTATATTTTATGGGCTCTTTATTCTGTATTTGCTGAAGGTCTGTCTGTGATCATCATGTGTAAGCAAGGTTACGTATTCTGCTAGCATGTATAGTTTATATGTAGGAATTTATAGCAGACTGGTTTGTTCTGCTTTCCTAATAGGAGGTCTTTTAGGGTCTGGTCTAATAGTTGTTTTTTTCATAGATAGGGTTGTTTCTGTTTGAGTGCTTTTAGATAGTAATATTTTGGAATCAGATTTTTACTATAGTGTTGTCATTCAGTTTACTGAAGGCCATCTAAGGGCCAAACCCACACTTAAGATGTGTTATGATAGACCTAGTACTATATGGGTTTTTTTGCAAGGTTTTCTGGTTGACATCACAGCGGTGCATGTTTTTCTGTACAACAAACTGGTGTCAGTTGCAGATCCCAGCCGGCATCAATTTTATGTACCGGTAGGTGGGGAAGGAGCATCTGGGGATCATTCCTTCACCATTTAGAAATTTTGGACCTGTGGATGTGGTAAAACTGATTCCGGGAAATGGGTTAATTGTCATAGTTTTGAATGCCGGAGGGAGCAGAGCTTTTTTTCGGTGGTGAAAGGGGACTTGAGACAGAGCATGAGACTGACAGTTTCTATTGTGTGTTGCTTATTGGGGAAAACAACAACAATTTTGTTAAAAAAAAAATCCAGAACGGGTGTGGATAAGGCACAACAATTTTTTGCACAGGGCAACCAAAATGCTATCACCAGCCCTGTTCCTAGTGGTTATTGTGAGGACCAAAATCATACATGTATGCAAAAGGACAAGGGATAAGTGCAGAGGATTTATAGAGATAGAACATTAAGATTAAAGCTAAATAAAAAGTATGGCAGGGGTAGCCAACTCCAGTCCTCGAGAGCCACAAACAGGCCAGGGTTTCAGGATATCCACAATGAATATGCATGAGGCATATTTGCATATAATGGAGCAGTGCATGCAAATCTATCTCATGCATATTCATTCTGGATATCCTGAAAACCTGGTCTGTTTATGGCTCTTGAGGACTGGCCACCCCTGAAGTAGTGTCTGAAGTAATGTAATAGACAGGAAGAATTTATTTACATCAGCCTGGAGATCTGTATGCTCCATTACTTTCTCTGTGTTCTTGTTTACAGGTATATTAAAACTACCAGAACCTTAGTTTATCAACGATCGTACATGATGAGGTCAATATTCAAAACTAAACATTTAAATGGATAACTTAGAGATAGATGGATAACTTTGTTAGATGGATAACTTGGAGTTAGATGGATAATTTATATGTCAGATTGTGAGTTATCCACCTAAATGGCTTTGAATATTGACCTGGATTTTCTTTATTTTCCCATTGTTTCTTGCTATCTTCATGTAATAGAAAATGGGGTTAATTTTCAAACAAGTGCATGTGCGTCCATGTGCGCGCAGTTCCCGGTGCAATTAAGGAGTGGACTGGGAGGGAACTTCCTATACCCCTTCCTACTCTGCCTCCCTTTTCCCCTATCCTCCCCGACACTTAAAATCCCTTTCCCTACCTTTATTGCTTTTATTTTGGAACTTACTTCATCTGAATAGATGAAGTAAGTTCCGAGCGCTGGCCAGCTGCCGGCGCACGCTTCCCCAGGACAGAGCCTAATGGCCAGTGTCCGAGCCGGCCCCCTCCCTGCCCTCAGCCCGCCCCTTTTCCATGGCTTGGCACTTCTGCGCCTATAGGGGGTTACGTGCGTGGCCGGGCTGTTTCTAAAATGCGCTTGGCCAGGCCACGCGCGTAACCTCCAGATATTATGTGCACGGGCCTCTTAAACTTCAGGCAAATCTCTTTACTGAAAAGAAATGTTTTAGTTGTACTGTGTGTTCCATTGAAAAGATATACATCTGCACAATAATAATTTCTATAAAGGCAGTCAACCAGTTGTTTTGAAAAGGTGCTCTGCCACAAAGAGTAACATTTTAATTGTGGATATCAGAGTACAATGACCTCATAAGACAAAAAAAGTTTCCAAAAAAAAAGGTTTACCAAAGGCAAATGTTGTCAATCAACAGCTGTATCCTAAAATGAATTACCGTTAGAGAACATGTGATCCTGTTCCATTATTTACTTATATTTTATTTAGTTTCCCTTAGAAAACTTAAAAAAAAATAGTTCTTGTCATGAATGCTGGTTAAGTCACATATTTTATGCTTGTTACTTTTTGATGGACAAGGACCAGGAAACCAGCTACACGATCATCAAATCAAAAGAGACTGAGATCACAGCTGAAGGACTGAAACCATCGTCATCATATGTCTTCCAGATCCGAGCACGCACAGCAGCAGGATATGGCAGCTTCAGCAGAAGATTTGAGTTTGAAACTAGCCCTGTGTGTAAGTCCTTTTATCGTCATCATCATCATCATCGTTGTTTATTTATCTTTTCTTTTCCAACAGAAGAGTTGACAGTGAATCACAGCATGGTGTGAGGTTTACAATAGACATCAATAACATAACATCAAGCAAAGTATAAATAGAGAGTACATTTAATAACACAATTTCATTGGTATAAATAGGAAGGTGTAATAAATAAATGGGGATAGGAGGGGTAATAGGTACCTGAGTAATTTAATGTCAGTTCAAAATATTTAGGAGGTGTACTAAATGAAGAAAGATTGGAGAGGAGGCAGTAGGCATAATAGAAATAACGCAAAGTACAATGGGGAGATTGTTGAGGTTGTCTTAGTGGAGGAGAAATAATGGAAAAGCTATAAAGTAAAATGAAGTTTATTTATTTATTGCTTATTAAACCAACTGATTAACCAAGGGCTCTAAGCAAATCAATATAACACATACTACCAATAATACAAATAAAACAAATCAGCTATACAGCCATTAATCATAGACAACAAAAAGTCAACACAAATTAACAAATAAATAATACAAATAAAAGCTTAGGACTCTGTTTATTAAAATATTTCTTCCATTTTTTGTCTATGGGAAAAATGACTAGTAAATGACCCCCTTAGACAATGAAAATAATTACCGGTATATAATATAAATAATAATAAAAATCCCAGAATCATAATGCAAGAATTATAGCATAATAAATCAGTTAAAAAGCAAAAAATATCCAGGCCTTAAACAGCTTATGGAAATTTAGCGAATTCCCTGTACATCACAATTATTTTTGTAAGTCCCAAAGAAGAAAAAGCCTTTTTCCTATCTCCACCAGGGTAAGCTCCTTTAAAGAAGGAGTCTCTAATAGACCATCCTGTGAGAAATGGAGATTCTAGTTTGAAATATACCGAACCAAACATTCTTGCAAATTCTGTGACATGAGTTATGAAGTAACTTAAAAGCTAAAGACACAATCTTAAACTGGATTCTGAAAAGACCTAGCAAGCTAGTGTAAAGATCTCAAGGCTTGTAGAATGGAAACTAAATCTTTCCAACCACTGCCTATCAACAGTATTGGTTCATGAAGTATATTTCAGGACATGATGTAGCGAAACTAATGAAACAGCTAGAAGTAAGCCACTTTATTTGGTTTATAAAAGCAAAAGAAGTGCTCTCCAATTCTCGATAGGACCTAACCGCAAAATGAATGGAGCCAGAACAAATGTTCTGTATATAGAAAATGTGCTTAGTACTACACCTGCATGTACATTTTCATGGATCACATCATTATTTTGCTTATAAAACCTTTCTAGCATTAGATGCAACTTAATTTTAGCATGGATCTGTCACAGTGTCATGTTGATAATAAGGTTTACTGGTGGAGATAATTTCTTTTTATCTAACTATGTATTATTATTCCTTGGGCTTCCAGGCCAACTAGGACTTGCCACAACAAAGGTTACAATACCAAGGGCTTTCATTCATAGCTACCTATTCCCATTTCCCTGTTTTTATTCCTGTTCCTCTCTCTTGTCTAGCCCAGTGCTGCCAGCCCAGAAGATCATTATTATTTATCTGATAATGGAGCATAGACTATAATAGTCAGGGCTGGCTCAAGGCAATCTGCTACCAGAGACAAAAAAAAAAAAGAGAGTGCCCCACCCCCTTAAGGCATGGCACAGGTCAAATCAGTGAGAGAGCGGGTGGAGGGATCCCCCCTTTGAAGTCTAGCCCTTTTGGGGATTTGAAATGTTGTGGAAGGGGGGAGATGGGGGTCAGGTTTCCCAGAGGAGTGGCAGATAGTGTTATTGATATTTCCAGGAAGTTGGTAACCCTGTCATACTCTCACAAACGCTACGACCTGCCTCCCATTCGTTCCCAGCTTTTGCCTTCCCTGGTGGAGTGGGTGCATGTATGTGTGTGTGTGTGTGTGTGTGAGAAGTACTCTCTCCAGGCCAGTGCAAGGGTATTGGTCACCTATGCAACTCTTATAGCCTTGCTCCCTCCCCCTCCACCTCCTGGCCTTCCCACACACACATATTACAAATTATGAATTTACAATAACTGATTTTACATAAAAAGTAGTCCTTTGAGTTAAAAGCATTATTTACAACAGGTATATTATATATTTACAAGCACTATTGTGGTTGCAATAGAAAACCCTGCAAAAAAGCAAGTCACTTGAACTGCCTTGATATTAGGCCTCATTCATTCAGCACAGCTCAGTAGAGCTCAGCACACCAGGGAAATGGAGCTGAGCTGAAGAAGGGGAAGGGGAAGTGTGTGTTCTCTCTCACCTTCCCTTCGCTTCACGTCACTGCCATTGCCTCACCTCTCCTCCTCATTGTGTGCTTCTTCTTGCCCTTTGGAGAAGGGGACCCATTGGGCAATCATCTTCAGCACCACCACAGCTCTACTTTGGCCCGCAGGCAGTGGAAATCCAGCAGCATGTCATCAAAATTGTGCTGCCATGGTTCCTTTCTTCCTACTCGTGTGGGGTGGGTACCCCAAAGTCACAACATTAGCGCTATGCCGCTAATGGGCCTGAAGGCAGAGTGAAGCGGCCAGAGAGTTTGGAGGGGCTCTTTTTGCTTCCTCTAAATTATGCTGCCTGAGGCAACCACCTCACCCTGCCTCATGATAAAACCATCCATGATATCAGTTTGCAAAACTTCAGTAAGGCTTTGCAGATGTTGATGTAATGTATCACTGAAGTCAAGATCAGGATGGGGAGGGGAGCTCCTGGGCTCCCCCTCCACAGTTAGGGGTCTGTATGCTAAAGGGCTTTAGTGTGAAGGCTAACATTGTATGCACACTATTCAGCTCATCCCTTCTCACTGGCACAGATTGGGCCTTTGTGAGAATCCAGTGCCTCTAATTCCAAGAATAAAGTTGGTCAGTGGTTGCCTCAGAAAATGGTCAGATCTCTGAGTCACCAATTCCCCACTTCTTGGCCCATAGTGTCCCACATCCACCCCCAGGCCCCCATTTAGGGATAAATACCCTTGACTTTTCACCAGCAAGAAGGCACCAGTTTCCCTCCTACCAGCTGTGGTGCAAAGTCTAAAATGATGCCGCTGACACTTTGGCCTGTATGTGCTTTGGCATGTGGGTCAGAGGGTCAGCACACCATTTTGGAATTGGCGCTGTGGTGAGAAGGAGGGAAACTTGTTCCCTTCTGCTTTCAAAAATGTGTAGGCAAATAGCAAGTAAGTGTGCATTTGGGAATGGGTGGAGGCTTTTGCAAGCCCTGATGACCCAACTGTGTCTTGGAAGGTCCAAATATGTTACTGTTTTCTGAGGAAAGTGGACTAGAGGCCCAACTGTATTCTGGGGAACCTAGAAAACCCAAACGTTTTATGAGAGGGGCTGGGGAGAGGTTTGTCTGCAATCAATGGCTCTATCACCTTGGGCCAGTTGGCATAGGAAAACGTAATATGCATAGTATGATGTGCTGTCTTTAATGCAGCTATGGTTATATTCTGCTGTACATTTGGCGCTAAAGCACCAGCTGGTAACTTGTCTTATCATGCTGGCTGCAGTGCCTTCATTTTATCTTGCTAACTTGTGTGTGAGGAGATGAGAGAGCTGTGGCAAGGCGCTAGTATCTCTATAGTGTCAGCACCACATGTGAGCCAGCCAGAAAAATCTGCCACATTCCAAAAGAAGAAGGTAAAATCCTCTCTGTAAAATTCTGTTCATGGTAAGGGAGGACAATTTATACCTTTAAACAATAAAATAAATAATTTGTTCTTGGCATGTGACATCTTAAATTGATGGAACTACACATTTCTGTGTGTATGGACATCTCTGTGTTGAGAGGTAAAGCCATTAATCTCTTTGGACAGTGTAGAAACAAATGAAAACATTGCCATTTTTATGTCCTCTGTATTTAAATTCTTTCTTTGCTGTTTGACCTCTGTTTCTTATTCTTGCAAAAATTACTTGCGCTGTATTCCAAGGATTTTCTGGTTCACTGTTTTCCTTAATTTCCCTGTAAACTTTCTACAACCATTCCTAAAATATGGGGGTTTTTTTCAGCAAGTTTGCAAATGCATCAGTGGCAAACTGTCTGTCATTTCTGTTAATGTTGTTTAACTTGTGTAATGATGCAAACATTGCACAAAGAAAAACTGCCTATTATATGAATGCATTTGTTATTGCATTATGCTTTTATTATATTCTATTAGCAATAGAAAAAAAACTCCATTAGGGTGGTAAATAACTCTCAAGTATGACAGAAAAGTCCTTACTGGAGTCTTAAAGTCCTAATGTGCTGTGCTGTATTTCAGTAATCATATTTCAGCATGGGTATAATGAAACAGAATGACATTTATGCCCTATGTTTGTCCCCCGTCATCCTAACCAACAAATCTGTTACCGCTTTCCAAAACAAGTTACTTATTGTTCAAGCTTAAAATGAATGGAACTTAATTTCCTCGTCGTTAAATATTCTTTACATTGTTGTATTATTTCTTTTAGCATTTTAGTAACATTCATATTATTTCAATATTTAAAGTGGTTTATTTAGTTGGGTCAGCAGTCAAAGTAGCAGAGGCCTTGCCAATGCTGACATTAATGCAAAGCGTCAGTTTCTGAAAAGTTTGATCGGGTAATTTTGAGAGTTATCTGGCGGTTCCTTGTTTTTTTTAGAAATTTGCCCTCACTGTCTGACTAAATGTACCTATCTAAATTCACAAGGATGGGAGAGTTTGTTGGTCCTAAGTGGAGAGGGTTTGTTTAGGTGGACTTTGCTGGTTGGCTCAGATTTTAGGTACTAGCTAGCTAAGCGTGTTGCTATCCCGGTCGCCGGACTAGCGACCGGGCTCTTACCTTCCTCCCGAGGCTCCCGGGCCCGCCGCGCTCCGCCGGAGGTTTGGGCCTTCTCGGCCGCATGGCAGCAGCGTCTCCCTCGTGG
Organism: Rhinatrema bivittatum; assembly: GCF_901001135.1. Lineage (NCBI taxonomy): Eukaryota > Metazoa > Chordata > Amphibia > Gymnophiona > Rhinatrematidae > Rhinatrema > Rhinatrema bivittatum. The sequence continues at coordinate 367,553,942 of NC_042615.1, forward strand.
AGACGCCGTCGATGCCGATTCTGACTCCTCCCCCTGGCCGGGTACGCGCGCGAAGGGACGGCTCTTGTAGGTCCAGCACCCGGAAGTGCTGAACCGCCCCTTTGCTGACGACAGAGCCTGGCTGGGTATTTAAGGCAGCTTCAGTCTCTCCTGCCTTGCCTTGCAACGAGGTCGCTCCTGTGAGTACTTAGTTGCTTCTCTGGATCCAGCTTGCTCCGTTCCTGCCTGTTCCGGTCCTTGTTCCTGTGTTTCCAGCCGTGCTTCGTTCCTGCTTGTTCCTGTCTGTGGTTCCTGCCTTGCTCCGTTCCTGCTTGTTCCTGCCTGTGGTTCCTGCCTTGCTCCATTCCTGCTGGTTCCAGTTCCCGCTCCAGTGAATCCACTCCGGCTTTTCAACTTCTCATCGTCCGCCAGCCTTGACCATTGGACTTCTGCTTGACTCTTCTCGTCTTCCGCCAGCCTTGACCATTGGACTTCCGCTTGACTCTTCTCGTCCTCAGCCAGCCCTGATCACCAGACCTCCTAAGTCCCAGCGACCCGGACCCCTACGGGCTCCTCCTGGGGGGGTCTCGGGTTTCCAGGGCGAACGCTCCTACATCCACGCCAGATCCGTGCCGCCTCCCGGCTCCTTTTCCATCGTCTGGACTCCGCTGTTCAGACAGCCGGGCCAAGGGTCCACTAAACAGACTTTCTCACAACAGTTTGCAAGGCCATGGACCCGGCGGATACTCCCGGCCTGCAGGCCATTCCGGGAATGGCCCAAAGGATACAGCAACAGCAGCAATGCATAGAAGTTTTGGCTGCTACTGTGGATCGACTGGCAAGTCGCCTGGACGCTCAGCCTCTGGATGTAGTGGTACCACCTCCGCCTCCTGCACCTATACCACATCCGTCCGTACAGACCCAACTTCCGGCTCCCACACGTTACTCTGGGGACGCCAAGACTTGTAGGGCCTTCTTGAATCAGTGCTTTATTCGTTTTACCCTGCTGCCGGGACAATTTCCTTCCGATGCTATCAAAGTAGCCTACATTTTGTCCCTGCTGGACGGGAAGGCTATGGTATGGGCTTCGCCTTTATGGGAACACCAAGATGCCTTACTCCAAGATTTGCAAAGATTCGTGGATCATTTCAAACAAACGTTTGACGAACCAGCACGCCAGACCACCGCTACTACGGAAATTCTGCAATTGAGGCAAGGCTCACGCTCCCTAGCGGACTATGCTATTGAATTTCGCACCCTGGCCATGGAGCTGGGGTGGCAAGACGACTGCTTGCGTGGCATATTCTTGGAGGGTCTCGCAAGTCGTATAAAGGACGAACTGATGACACGGGATATTCCCACTACCTTGAAAGAGGTCATAGATTTGGCAGGGAGAATCGATCGGCGGTTACAGCAGCGAGCGAGGGAGGCCCGACCGCCTCGACGACCGGTCTCCCTGGCACCCACCTTTTCAAGATCTTTCTCCTTGCCTCACAAGCCACAGTCTACTCCCTCTCCCAATGCCTCTGAGGAACCCATGCAAATTGGGCGAACACCGTTAACCGAAGAAGAGAGGAGGCGACGGCGCACTCTAGGATTGTGCCTGTACTGTGGTACTAAGGGTCACTTGCTGGCTCAGTGCCCCGTACGGCCGGAAAACGCTTGAACCTAGGGAAGAGGGAGGAGATCTCTCTAGGTTGCCTTAGTCCTGCTCCTCAATGTACGGTACCTGTCACCCTGGAGTACCCAGGGGGTTCCTTCCAGACTCTAGCCTTTATAGATTCCGGAGCTGGGGGGAATTTTATTCTGAAAGACTTGGTATGTCAACTGGGGCTTCCTACTTTACCCCGGAAGCCTCCGCTCCGAGTCACCTCAATCCAAGGAACTCCATTATCAGGAGACATCTCAGAGATTACAGAGCCTATCACACTTCAGACCGGAATTCTCCATACTGAGAGGCTCTCTTTTATGCTACTGGAGAAGTCGGTGCACCCTATAGTATTGGGTCTCCCTTGGTTGCAACAACATGCTCCAATTGTTCACTGGGACTCTCTGCAAATCGCTCAGTGGAGCTCCTATTGCTTTCACAACTGTTTGAAATTACCTTTGAAACCAACTCTTCCACTCTGTCAGACTCTCTTGGAACTGCCACCTCAGTACCAAAGTTTTGCGGATGTATTCTCCAAACAGAAAGCGGAACTTCTTCCAGTTCATCGTCCGTTCGATTGTGCTATTGACCTGCTTCCAGACTCCATTCCCCCGAGAGGTAGAGTCTACCCTTTGTCTATCCCTGAGACGCGGGCGATGTCGGAATACGTATCTGAAAATCTGGCCAAGGGCTTTATCCGCCCATCTCATTCGCCGGCGGGGGCAGGTTTTTTTCTTCGTGGCCAAAAAAGATGGCACCCTCAGACCGTGTATTGATTACCGAGGATTAAATACCATCACCAAGAAGGATCGGTATCCGCTTCCTCTTATACCTGAACTTTTGGACAGACTTCAAGGTGCTAAAGTTTTCACAAAACTTGATCTATGTGGAGCCTACAATCTCGTTCGTATTCATCCCGGGGACGAGTGGAAGACAGCTTTTAACACCCGGGACGGTCATTATGAATACCTTGTAATGCCGTTCGGACTATGTAATGCGCCCGCTGTCTTCCAAAACCTAATGAATGAGGTACTACGAGAAATGCTCTATTCTTTTGTCATCGTTTATCTCGACGACGTCTTGATCTACTCTCCAGATCTCGTCTCTCATCGCCGTCATGTCAAACGCGTCTTGCACGCATTAAGAGACAATCACTTGTATGCCAAATTGGAGAAGTGCCAGTTTGAGTGCGAGACACTTCCGTTCCTGGGTTACATTATTTCCTCTTCTGGTTTTCAAATGGACCCGGAGAAGGTTGCAGCTATCACTAATTGGCCTCAACCAGTAGGGTTAAAGGCTCTCCAACGGTTTCTTGGTTTTGCCAACTTTTACAGACACTTTATACCACACTATTCCCAAAGAGTGGCTCCTCTCACCGCACTCACTCGCAAGGGTGCCAACACTCATGCTTGGTCTACTTCAGCTTGTCTCGCCTTCGAAGACTTAAAGAAGGCTTTTTTACGGGACTCTTGCTTGCGCCATCCAGATCCACAGCGCCCTTTCGTTGTGGAAGTTGATGCTTCTATGTTGGCGGTTGGGGCCGCTCTTAGCACGATGCTTCAGGCAAGCTGATGCCTTGCTCTTACTTTTCAAAGAAATTCACTCCTGCCGAGTGCAACTATAGCATCGGAGACAAGGAGCTTCTTGCTATTAAACTCGCATTTGAAGAATGGAGACAATGGCTCGAGGGGGCTAATCACCCGGTGACCGTCTATACGGATCATAAGAATTTACAGTACTTGGCTCAAGCCCAACGGTTGAACCCTCGTCAAGCTAGGTGGTCATTGTTCTTCAGTCGCTTCAACTTCATACTTAAGTATCGCCCCGCTGAAAAGAATGTTCGAGCCGACGCTCTATCTCGTACTTCTCAACCTGAGGAGGAGGAGTCCCTGCAGCACATTCTGGATCCCGCAAGTATTCAATTAAATCTCACTCCGCTAGACACTTCTTCTAAGACTCCAGTGCCTATAAGACTTCGTAAAAGGGTCCTATGTTGGGGTCATGATTCTTTAACCGGAGGCCACGCAGGAGTACAAAGGACACTAGACCTCATAGCCCGTTTCTATTGGTGGCCTGGACTACGTAGGGATGTTTCTCTGTTTGTAAGTTCCTGTCCTACCTGCGCACTACAGAAACCATTAATTGGTCCCCAAAGGGGGTTGTTACAACCATTACCCGTTCCTACAGAACCGTGGACGCATATTGCTACAGACTTTGTGGTAGAACTTCCACCTTCTCAAGGCAAGACTGTGGTCTGTGTTACTGTGGACCGCTTTTCTAAAATGGCTCATTTTGTACCTTTACCCAAACTTCCCTCCGCTACAGAACTGGCGTTGCTGTTTGTTCAGCATCTATTCCGCATTCATGGTTTACCTCTGGATATAGTCTCCGACCGGGGACCCCAGTTCACCGCCAGATATTGGAGAGCGTTATGTAAAAAATTCAAAGTACAATTAAGCTTCTCAACTGCATTCCACCCACAAAGCAATGGCCAAACAGAACGCATGAACCGTTCATTGAAGTCCTTTCTGAGAGCATTTATCAACCATAAGCAAGACAATTGGGTGGATCTCCTACCTTGGGCGGAGTTCGCCTACAACAATCAGATACACGCCGCAACCGGAAGATCTCCATTCCAGGTTGTGTACGGCAAACAGCTGAAACCACCCTTGCCGCTACCAGGACCCGTCTCCTCACCTGCTGCCCAGTCAACCGCTGACCAACTGGGTAGGCTTTGGACTTCTACACAGCACCGCCTCCAAAGGGTGGCACTCTCCTCTAAACGATTTGCCGACCGGCATCGAAGAACTGCGCCACAGTTTCTCCCAGGAGACAAAGTCTGGCTCAGCACTAGACACATTCATCTCCGACAACCGTCGAAGAAGTTGGCACCCAAGTTCTGCGGACCCTTCCGAGTTGCGGAGAGAGTGGGCATGGTGTCTTATCGGCTACGCCTTCCCAATTCCCTGCGTATTCACAATGTTTTTCACGTTTCCCTACTGAAGCCAGTCATACTTTCTAAATTTCATCCTAGGCTACCTGATTCCTCTCCGGCGCCCTCTGCAGAAGATCCCACCTTTCAAGTATGAGAGGTACTGGACACTCGCTTTGTTAACAGGCGTTGGGAGTACTTGCTAGCATGGGAGGGGTGTGGCGACGAAGACAATACTTGGGAGCCAGCTCGTAACATCTTAGATAAAGCTCTTCTGCATCAGTTCCACCTGGACCACCCTGACAAGCCTGGCCCTTTAAAGAGGGGGCGTAAGAGGGGGGTACTGTTGCTATCCCGGTCACCAGACTAGCGACCGGGCTCTTAACTTCCTCCCGAGGCTCCCGGGCCCACCGCGCTCCGCCGGAGGTTTGGGCCTTCTCGGCCGCATGGCAGCGGCGTCTCCCTCGTGGAGATGCCGTCGATGCCGATTCTGACTCCTCCCCCCGGCCGGGTACGCGCGCGCGCGAAGGGACGGCTCTTGTAGGTCCAGCACCCGGAAGTGCTGAACCGCCCCTTTGCTGATGACAGAGCCTGGCTGGGTATATAAGACAGCTTCAGTCTCTCCTGCCTTGCCTTGCAACGAGGTCGCTCCTGTGAGTACTTAGTTGCTTCTCTGGATCCAGCTTGCTCCGTTCCTGCCTGTTCCGGTCCTTGTTCCTGTGTTTCCAGCCGTGCTTCGTTCCTGCTTGTTCCTGTCTGTGGTTCCTGCCTTGCTCCGTTCCTGCTTGTTCTGCCTGTGGTTCCTGCCTTGCTCCGTTCCTGCTGGTTCCAGTTCCCACTCCAGTGAATCCACTCCGGCTTTTCAACTTCTCATCGTCCGCCAGCCTTGACCATTGGACTTCTGCTTGACTCTTCTCGTCTTCCGCCAGCCTTGACCATTGGACTTCTGCTTGACTCTTTTCGTCTTCCGCCAGCCTTGACCATTGGACTTCCGCTTGACTCTTCTCGTCCTCAGCCAGCCCTGATCACCAGACCTCCTAAGTCCCAGCGACCCGGACCCCTACAGGCTCCTCCTGGGGGGGTCTCGGGTTTCCAGGGCGAACGCTCCTACATCCACGCCAGATCCGTGCCGCCTCCCGGCTCCTTTTCCATCGTCTGGACTCCGCTGTTCAGACAGCCGGGCCAAGGGTCCACTAAACAGACTTTCTCACAACAAAGCGTAGCCAGGCAACTCCTATTATCCAGGCAGATGTTCTAAACCTAGCAGGGCAAATGTTGCCCGTTTTGTGTACACCACGTGGTATTAAAATGTGCCATTCACCACGTTGGAATAATACCGGTACAAAAGGTCAATCATTAAAAACTGCAGCACAAATTAAACCATAGTGAACCAATCAGTAGATTCATTCATGTCATTGGGGGGGGGGGGGGTATAGTATTCATTCAGCTCAAATATCCAACATTGTTCTTTATAATTTAAAAAATCCTAAGACCTTCAGGCATGAGTATGCATGAATTTGAATATATGGGATTTGGACAATTTATCAATAATATTGTCAAAGAGAATTCTGAGAAGAGGAAACTGTTTTCATTGCTAAGGTTACCAGATAACTGGGATTGTGATAACTTTTTCTGGCTGTGTAGGTTAAACTCATCATATCGTAGATACTGTGCTGAAACAGGGAAATGATGAGTACGGTGAGCACAGAATGTAATTTTCACTTTAATCTCCATATTCTGTTGTTGTTGTTTGTTTTTTTTTCTCAGCAGTAGCTGCATCCAGTGATCAGAGCCAGATTCCTATAATTGCTGTGTCTGTCACAGTGGGAGTTATTCTGTTGGCTGTCGTTGTTGGGTTTTTTCTTAGTGGAAGGTAAGCAAAAGTACCGGAACCCTTTTACTGAATGTTTGCAGCTTCAACAGAATAAAAAGTACGGTACTTTGATGCAATCAATCACTTGTCCACCAAGAATTTAAAGCAGAATAGAAAAGGTGTTCGTATATAGAAATACTAGCCGTTAAGCCCGTAACAACAGGCTACATTAAAAAAAAAATTTCCATCCATTTCCTTCCCCCTCCCCCTCCCCCTCATTCTCCCCTCCCCCTCTATTCTCCCTCCCACCTCCCCCCTCTAGTCTCCCTCCCTCTATCCTCCCCCTCCCCTCCCTCTCTCCTCCTCCCTCCCCTCAGTCACTCCCTCCTCCCCTCAGTCACTCCCTCCTCCCTCCCCCCTCCTCCCCTCAGTCACTCCCTCCCCTCTCCCCCCTCCCCTCAGTCATTCCCTCCGCTCAGCCACCCCCTCCTCCCCTCAGTCACTCCCACCCCTCTCCCCCCCTCAGTCACTCCCTCCTCCCTCCCCTCAGTCACTCCCTCCTCCTTCCCCCTCCTCCCCTCAGTCACTCCCTCCCCTCTCCCCCCTCCCCTCAGTCATTCCCTCCGCTCAGCCACCCCCTCCTCCCCTCAGTCACTCCCCCCCCTCTCCCCCCCCTCAGTCACTCCCTCCTCCCTCCCCCCTCAGTCACTCCCTCCTCCCTCCCCTCAGTCACTCCCCCCCTCCCTCCCACTCTCTCAGCTCATTCACAACCCCTTCGGATGGCACAAACGGAAGATCTCCGGGGGAGGTCCCTCCCTCCCTCTCGCGCGCCGCCGCTACCGCTCCTCGCCGCCGCTACCGCTCCTCGCTGCCGCTGCTGCCACTCCTCGCCACCGCCATGTTTTCAAAGAGCTGACGCTCTGTTCTGACCGACGTGTTCGCCCGCACATGCACAGTAGAGCTGCTCTCTACTGCGCATTTGCGGCATGTCGGTCAAGCCTCATTTATCTAATATATATATAAGATTTTGTGCATCCCTCACTTTCTCTCTCTCTCTGTTTTCATCTGTCTACTTATAAACACTCACACTCACACACACATACACACATATTTGTTACAAACACTGGCTTGAGAAGTTTGGGACTAATTAATAATCTGTGTCAATATTTCTATGTAGTTCTTCCTTTTTTTGTGCTTAGATGGTTGCAGAGGTAGTATAGACAAGAGATTATCATTCTTAATCCGCTACCATGTTCTGACTTGCACAGACTTTCGTGTTCATATTAATTCATCTAGGCTGTTAGTGCTGAAACCTATCTAAGATTCCTGTGGAGGTTGGGGGGATCGGGATCAGGGGCCGGGGCCACATTTTACTTTTCTGTTTTGGGGAGAGGGGAAGGGGGGAGTCGGGGCCATCACCATGCGGGTCCTTTTTTTTTTTTTACATTTTGGGGAAGTCGGGGCCGCCTCAACTGGCGGCCCTGGATTGAGACGGGGATCAGCATTGATCCCTGCTCAACTTCCCGTTTGCATGTGACTTTTTTGAGGGACCAGCAGCCCTTTAAGGCAATAGCATTCCTGTGAGGTTGGGGCCGCCATCACATTAAAGGCCTCCTTGCCACGTTCTTTTGTCCCATGGTGTTTGGCTGCAAGACAAAAGAGCACGCCATACAGCCGCAATGCTTTTTCAGGGGAGGAGCCCCACTATCGTGGAGACACCCATCCCCCAAGATAGTGGGACCCATCCTGTGATAAAACATCATGGCTTGATGCATCTAGGGGTAAGTTTGTATCTGAGGCAATGGAGGGTAAAGTGACTTGCCCAGGGTCACAAGGAATGGCAGTGGGATTTTTCTTTGTATAAGTCTAGGAAAAATCTACTTAAACACTATTTCTGAACTGACACAGTGAACATTCCATTCGCTGGTGAAATCATGGTAAACAGAATATCGGGTGGCAGCGAGTCAGCTGACAGGATTCTCAGTCCATTTTTCTAGATCATTCCAAAGTTTGTAATGGTAAAGGACGTAACTGTCACGCCGCTGTGATGCCTATCTTGTGCTTGCACAAGAAAGGCCTTAGCAAGCATTGGCTGCCGCCCCACGGGAGTAGGTCTTCTGCCTTGGGTTGAGCCTTTGGGTTCTGATGGCCAGCAGGACTTTCCTGTCATGATCCAATGGTGCTGATAGAGGCAAAGGGAAACAACAAAAAGGGATGCCAGAAAGAAGTCTTTTTCAATTCTTTATTGGTGGAGACGTAAACAACTGCCCGACTCTGGCCGAGTTTCGCCACATAAAGTGGCTGCCTCAGGGGCTCAATTAGCGTCAACTGTGCTTAAAATTCTACCGGTTCCATTCATCAACGGTGCCATATACGTTTTGCTGCGTACAGCACAGATCGTCTCCACTCTCCGGTCTGGTCTGAGGGTGAAACAAGAATTGCAGGGCAGATGATGACAATGGAGAGTGGAGCAGGGAACCACAGAACTCACAAGGAGAGAAAGGGGCTATAAATCTGAGCAGGAAATATGGAGGGGTAGATTGGATGGGCTGTATAGTCCTTGTATGCCATCATGTTCTATGTGTCTATCTAAAAACTAGTCAAAAACCTGGGTAAATAACAAAGTTTTGTCATTGTGCCTGAATGAAAGATAATCTGACTCCGACCTGATCTCTGTGGAACATAAATTCCACAACCATGGAGCTATAATAGAGAAGTGACCCAAATCATTAAAGCGTTAAGTGGTCTTTTGTGTGTTCTGGGCCAAGACCATTCAATGTTTTAAAAAGTAATGTAAGGAGTTTGTGTAAAGAAAAATGATTAGTGTCTTATAAATGTCCCTTTCCATGGAAGACAGGTGTGAGTGAAGGATGCAGAATAAAGATTGTATAAATGGAAGCAAGTGACTGGTTTTTAGTTTGTACACATGCTGATTAGTATGCCAGCAGTTCCTCAGGCCCTGAAGCTTGCTAAAGCATTGGCGGTTAGTTTCCTGATTTTAAGAAGTGATTTTTTTTTTTTTTTTTAGTTTGTGTGTAATGCTGGAGTTTTCCTCATTAATTCCTAAGAAATCTGATCAAAAACATGTTTCAGAGAGCATGTAAATGAAGTGATGTGCTAACTTGAGTATGGGAAGGTTTTGTGCCCTTAGATTACAATAACTTCTTGGCTAGAGAAGGCTCTGTGGGGTGTCCTGGTTTTTTTTTTTCTAGAGAGCACAAATAACATCGGAGTCTGAAAAGTAATGGGGTTCCACACATAAGGAAATGAAGCACGCTAATGGATCTTGAGGGCAATTCTGAAAGCCTTTTTACACAGAGAGATAGCAATTTCATCGGGTAAATGGGTCTCTCTGAAAACTGCCCTTACTCAGTCCGGTTCAAAGTTTGTTTGGGGCTCCATACCACACTTACTGGATTGAGGGGAGACATTCCTGGAGGCGTGGTTTTGGCAGGATTGGAAAATAATGTGCCCAGATGGTTGTCTCAGATCTAGTTGTATTATTCTCTGTGGACATTTTCCTGCAGAGAAAGCACTGCTGCAAAGGTTTGTGGGTACTTTGCACCTACGGCAGGTTTCAAAGGGAAAGTACTGCATGTACCCATGAACTCTGCAGCTAGGCAGAGAATTGGGAAATCCCCCCTCCCCCTACAGATCAGAGCAGGGTGGTTCAAAATGCTTCACTGTGCACTCATTTTCATGCTGTTTGGCCTCCCAGACAGCATCTGCATCAGTGTTGAATGGCAAAGATTTTTCTCCGACAGCCTTCCCAAATAGTTATTCTCCACAGAATTCCTTTGTGACCGCGGAATGAATGAATTGACTCCCCCCCCCCCCCCCCCCCTCAGTTTTGATGTCAGAATATCTGAAATAACCATTGTATGGAATCTTTCAACTGAAATTTGCAAATTAATTTTTTTTTCTTCATTCCTTTCTTTGAATGCACATAAAATTTTCATAACAATTCTAGAAAGTTTAAAAGCAATTTAGAGCAAAGGTCTGAGAAGGAATATTAAAGATGCTTTATTTGGTTGTGTGAGTTTAGATTTGTGTAAGAATTCTGTTGATCTCAAGCTGCAGGCAGAAATTATTCAACAGCATTAATGAAAGTGCATCCCATACCCTTCAAAATGAATTGCATGGCTATCAAGCAGTCTATTAGTTGATGGTCCTGTGAGCAAAAGAGTTGGAATTTCATTACATTCTAGCTATGAAAGAGTGCAAATGTTGTTGCTAAAACTTTCTAAAAGACAGGAGTTAATAATAAAGCAATATTTTTAGGCCAGTGTCAAGTTATAATTCTTAGTGGTTATCCCTCTTCTTAATTTGTCTTCCAGCCAAAAAGAATGAATGTAGAGAGTAACAGTGATGGCTAAATTATTGATATTGTCGCAGTGAATAGCATTCAGGTTTCTCAGAATTCATGCTGGATACACATATCTGAATTCCCCAGCAATCATGGTAAAAATAATAAAAAAGTTTACGAAATGTACAGAGCACTGAGCTTAATGTTCTGGAGCTGTATCAGTGATTTATATAACATGTAATGCCTTTAGAAATTGTGCTCAATAGTACTTTTATTTCATTATGCTTGATGGACACTCTACCTGGGCAACAACAAGCTAGGTTGAGAGAACATTGCCCAAATCTCATCTTGGAGTGTGTTTCCTCACTCCGAAGGCCAGCAAATCTTCACAAGAGACCACTGTTCTGTTCGTACGTCTCACGTTGAATGTCAATGTGGCCCCAACCCCCTACACTCATACCTAATCCCCACCTCGAGTTACTAGGTGGGCCTCTCATAGGGAATCAAATACCTGTCTAGGGAGGAGGCACTATAGCAAGTCTCTCTCTCTCTCTCTCTCTCTCTCTCTCTCTCTCTCTCTCTCTCTCTCTCTCTCTCTCTCTCTCTCTCTCTCTCTCTCTCTCCTGTCATGAACCGCAATCATGATAACTCTTTCCTACTTTACATATGCTCTGCCCCCTGAATACAAAATTGCAAATCGTGTTAACAGCTGTTAGCGCGATTTGCGGAATTATCTCCTGCGGTAACTCCTTGGAAAATGACCCCCATTGTGTATCAATGGGAAAAATCCTTAGTAAATAGGGCCCAAATTTTAAACTTGTGAGCTACAGCACCAATTGTTAAGGCATCAGCCTGAGCTACTGGCAATTTGCACAGGTTTTACAAGTATTCAAAAGTCAAGGCACCTTTTAAAATGCATTTAATTACTGTATTCACTTACCTTTCTTGCTTACAGCAGAGGCTTGGTTCATAAACGAGGCTGAGGGCTGCTAACTCTAGGGCTTTAAAGATTAGGCAATGGGGAGGAGGACTTTCCAGCGGAAGGCAGTACCCAGAAGAAAGGGATGGGGGAATTGTATGTGTGTGTGTGTGTGTGGGGGGGGGGGGGGGTATGAGATGTGATTTCCAGGAGCTAGAAAACGAAGGAGTGAATCTTTGAAAACATTACACCTGTAAAAAGTAGCATATAGGTACATAAAGTAGTCTCTATTCGTTTATTCTGTATTTTATAAAAGTTGAAACTATGCAGACACTTTCACATGTACATATGCACACGTTAAAAGAGGGACATTCTGCGGCGGGGCCAACATTTATACATGCAAGTAGCTATTTTAAGACCTGCATGTGGATTTACCAACTTCCTTGCATCATTTTATACCTGCTAATTATCTTTTTTGTGTAGTATTGACTTGATGGGAGGTTTGGGTGACTTGGGGGGAGGTGGGGGTTCAGGCTGAAGAGCCAGGATAGTCTTGATGACCTGGAGAAGGACTGGGCGAACTGGTGGACTAACAGTTAATCTCCTTGACACCTGCATGTTTGAAAATACACGGTCTTTTGCACATAAATCCCGATTTACGTCAGCCCTGCCTTATTTTCACGAATAAAATATACGCAGGGATGTATTTAAAATAGGAAAGTACAGGCATTCAACACATTGATATGTTTTCAGTGCATTGGATTTGAAAAGCACACTTAATTTTGTTGTAGCCTTCTGTCTATTCAGCTATCTTTCCATCTTTTTCACAGGAGATGTTTAGACCATAGTGCTAAAAAGTAGTGAAATACATAATAAAAAACTCCTAGGTTCATTGGACATTCTTTGGGTGAGTTGTATAGCTCGGTGTGATTTTTGGCTTTCTTTTTAATATGATGTGTTACTATGTTATTAAAGTGTACCCAGTGTGAACTGTGCATGATTGTGTGCATAACATTTCAGAATGGGAAAAAAAATGACAAAAATTGGAAGAGTGGTGGCTTGTGTGCTTGGTGCACTTAGTACCTTATCTTGACAAAAAAAGATCAGCACATATCACGTATAGCCTCAAGTCTGCAGTTTGTTTAATGCTTTGAATCTCTAGAAACTTACCTTAGTCTAAAAATGTCCAGTTAGTAAAATTGCCTCAGCTTGCAGTATTTTCCACAGCTTGACTCTCAGCATAAAAGAATATTTTCCCTTCGAGGAGATTAATCCTTTTTTCTTTCTTATCATAAGGGATAACCTGGATATGTTCTATCCATTTTCTTCAGGGATAATTCCCCTTTCTAGCTTTTGCTACTGTCATTTAATTTCGACAAGATGATCTGAACAGCCTTAGTTGATAACATCACTTACTAATTTTGGTAGTCCTTTGATATCTTTTCATATTTTCTCATATATTTCAGAAATACTGGAAACCAGAAATTATATTTTGGAATAGGAGAGGGTGGACTTCAAAGAACTATAAAATGCTAGGATTCATTGGGTGCTAAAAATTAAGGTATAAAAGAACTATCTGAGGATTTTGCCTTTAATTAGTAAAATAAGTGGGCCCCATGTTCAAAAGATTTGAAAACTTCCTAAATGTACTTAAACTTCAATTATAACAAAATTCAAATCTCAAAAATGTATTCAAACCTGCCTGTGTCTTCTAGGGTTATTTCTATCAGCAGGATCATTTGCTACCTTAAATCTCCAATATATGCCTTGTAATTGAAATCAGATTTTTTTTAATATTAATCTCTTTATTGGATTTTTAGAATACATAAATAAAGAAAACTTGAATCAGACAGATTTTACTATAAATATCATTTATACAAGGAAAAGAAAACAATTCTGTATGGTCACCAGTATATAGTACATAATAAGAGGGAGCTAAATTATGAGAAATAAGCAAAACGAAAAACATCCAACTTAAAATACAGTGGCAGCCTATTAGAACAAAACTTATAGACTGACTCTTCTTTTCTGAAGAAATTTCTCTAGCTGTTGAGGATCACAAAAAGGTATTATGCATTCTCAAATTTACTATGGCATTTGCATGGGAAAAGAAAACTAGCTCGCAGTGCAAGCACCCTCTTCTTTTTTTGATGAAACAACTTAGGTCTATGCTGAGTTGCTTTGGACATATCAGGAAAAGTAGCCAGTTTATTTCCAAGGCAATATTTCTCCTTAAGCCCAAAAAAACCCATATTTTTATTGTCCACTATTTATCAGACTCTCATGCATAGGTAACTAACAATGTTGACTCAGAGGTACATCAAATCAGCTGACGTGCTAGAACCAGGTACCACAATCGCATCCATTGGAAGAGAGAGTCCTTTAGCGATAGTTGCAACAACATCAGGAGAAACCTTTAATAATTCAGGATAAAATTTCTTTAACATATCCATAACAGAAATTGACAAAAGACTTCGGAAAGCTCAATAAAATACAAATTAAAATATCTAGAATGGTTTTCTCTATTTTCAGTTTTATGATGCAGAATCAATTTGTCTCTAATCAAAGCCTACAAAGAATTCTGAAATATAGTAATTTGAGTTTCCAAATTTCCCATCTTTCTTTCGTGTTCTTAGAAGAACTGAGTGAGTGCCAACTTGCAAATGCAATTCTTCAAAGAAAATTACAGTTCTATCAGTTCTGCTCACAAATTATTACTCCAGAGCTATAACGGCAGTCCATAAATAATCTAGTGTAATGAGAGGAAGTTTAACTGAAGTTGACCCCTGGCCTCCAGGTGCATTCACCACAAGGGTGGACCTAGTTTCAAAGCCATTCACCCCAACAGTACTGGACCCAGCTCGGTGAGATAGATCTGAAACTATCTCAGATGTCTGACTACATCCTTCCAGGACTGTATGCCTCTCCAGAACTATGGATGGCAGAGGCTTAATACCAGGACTGAGAGATATAGACAACTCAAAGGGAAGGGAAGCCAAGCCCTCAAGCTCCTCAGACTCTGAAATTTGAGAATAATTGGGAAGAAATCATATCCAAACTTGCCTGAAAGCCTAGGATGAGCACAGCAGGGAAGCGATCTAAGACTGTGGAGGAAGAGGAATCACAAATTGAGAGGTGAGCTAAGCCTATCTATGAAGGAAAGCCTAACATGCTGGGGAGATATCAAGGGTGGGTGGCAGTAAAGAAATGGGTGAACAAATCATTCAGGGAAGGGTATCTGACTAAGGAGAGGTAATGAGGAACCTGCTTGGAGTGGAAGGATGGGAAGAGAAACTGAGGGGAACAGAGACAGATATGTCAAGAGGAAATGGGGAGCAGAACAGGGTTAAGAGGATAGAGTGTTATTAAACTCCCTGCCCCAAAATATCAGTCATAGGATACCCATGCAGGAGGAAGAGACTAAAAAAGTGTGAAGAAAATAAGGAGGAATTGGCAATGGGGAAAAGAGGATAAGATGGGGAGAGGAGGAAGAAGATATTAAGAGAATGCAAGAGAAAAGGTGGATTGACAGAGTGTTGGAGACAGTCAAGTGTGTGTGGGGGAAAGGCCGTGGTATGGATGGACTGTGGTGGGGGAGGCACTGTTGGGGATAAACTGGGGTTAGGGGGGAGGGAAGAAGAATGACTGGTGGGACTTTTGAGTGCTTCACTTGCTTTTGTTTTGGCCACATGAGTCTTCCTCATGTCCGCATTACCTGCTCCTCTCTGAACACAGGGAGGGTGATTTTCAGTAGTATGCGGAGGGCTAAAGTTTGTGTGTACAAAGTACATGCATTCTTTAGCCTGAATGTCAAAGCAGATTTATATGCATAAGGCCACTTTAAAAGTTATGAATTATCAAAGTCACCTAACAGAGATATATAATTATATAACAATCAAAAGAACACAACTGTTCAATTGCTGGAAAAAGTTTTTACAGTTCCACTTTAAAAAATGTTTTAAGAGCATAAGAACATGCCATACTGGGTCAGACCAAGGGTCCATCAAGCCCAGCATCCTGTTTCCAACAGTGGCCAATCCAGGCTATAAGAACCTGGCAAGTACCCAAAAACTAAGTCTTTTCCATGTTACCGTTGCTAATGGTAGTGGCTATTCTCTGAGTGAACTTAACAGCAGTTAATGGACTTCTCCTCCAAGAGCTTATCCAATCCTTTTTTAAACACAGCTATACTAACTGCACTAACCACATCCTCTAGCAACAAATTCCAGAGTTTAATTGTGCGTTGAGTAAAAAAGAACTTTTTCCGATTAGTTTTAAATGTGCCACATGCTAACTTCATGGAGTGCCCCCTAGTCTTTCTATTATCCGATTCACATCTACCCGTTCTAGACCTCTCATGATTTTAAACACCTCTATCATATCCCCCCTCAGCCGTCTGTTCTCCAAGCTGAAAAGTCCTAACCTCTTTAGTCTTTCCTCATAAGGGAGCTGTTCCATTCCCCTTATCATTTTGGTAGCCCTTCTCTGTACCTTCTCCATCGCAATTATATAAGAACATAAGAACATAAGAAAATGCCATACTGGGTCAGACCAAGGGTCCATCAAGCCCAGCATCCTGTTTCCAACAGTGGCCAATCCAGGCCATAAGAACCTGGCAAGTACCCAAAAACTAAGTCTATTCCATGTAACCATTGCTAATGGCAGTGGCTATTCTCTAAGTGAACTTAATAGCAGGTAATGGACTTCTCCTCCAAGAACTTATCCAATCCTTTTTTAAACACAGCTATACTAACTGCACGAACCACATTCTCTGGCAACAAATTCCAGAGTTTAATTGTGCGTTGAGTAAAAAAGAACTTTCTCCGATTAGTTTTAAATGTGCCCCATGCTAACTTCATGGAGTGTCCCCTAGTCCTTCTACTATCCGAAAGAGTAAATAACCGATTCACATCTACCCGTTCTAGACCTCTCATGATTTTAAACACCTCTATCATATCCCCCCTCAGTCGTCTCTTCTCCAAGCTGAAAAGTCCTAACCTCTTTAGTCTTTCCTCATAGGGGAGTTGTTCCATTCCCCTTATCATTTTGGTAGCCCTTCTCTGTACCTTCTCCATCGCAATTATATCTTTTTTGAGATGCGGCGACCAGAATTGTACACAGTATTCAAGGTGCGGTCTCACCATGGAGCGATACAGAGGCATTATGACATTTTCCGTTTTATTCATCATTCCTTTTCTAATAATTCCCAACATTCTGTTTGCTTTTTTGACTGCCGCAGCACACTGAACCGACGATTTCAATGTGTTATCCACTATGACACCTAGATCTCTTTCTTGGGTTGTAGCACCTAATATGGAACCCAACATTGTGTAATTATAGCATGGGTTATTTTTCCCTATATGCATCACCTTGCACTTATCCACATTAAATTCCATCTGCCATTTGGATGCCCAATTTTCCAGTCTCACAAGGTCTTCCTGCAATTTATCACAATCTGCTTGTGATTTAACTACTCTGCACAATTTTGTGTCATCTGCAAATTTGATTATCTCACTCGTCGTATTTCTTTCCAGATCATTTATAAATATATTGAACAGTAAGGGTCCCAATACAGATCCCTGAGGCACTCCACTGTCCACTCCCTTCCACTGAGAAAATTGCCCATTTAATCCTACTCTCTGTTTCCTGTCTTTTAGCCAGTTTGCAATCCACGAAAGGACATCGCCACCTATCCCATGACTTTTTACTTTTCCTAGAAGCCTCTCATGAGGAACTTTGTCAAACGCCTTCTGAAAATCCAAGTATACTATATCTACCGGTTCACCTTTATCCATATGTTTATTAACTCCTTCAAAAAAGTGAAGCAGATTTGTGAGGCAAGACTTGCCCTGGGTAAAGCCATGCTGACTTTGTTCCATTAAACCATGTCTTTCTATATGTTCTGTGATTTTGATGTTTAGAACACTTTCCACTATTTTTCCTGGCACTGAAGTCAGGCTAACCGGTCTGTAGTTTCCGGGATCGCCCCTGGAGCCCTTTTTAAATATTGGGGTTACATTTGCTATCCTCCAGTCTTCAGGTACAATGGATGATTTTAATGATAAGTTACAAATTTTTACTAATAGGTCTGAAATTTCATTTTTTAGTTCCTTCAGAACTCTGGGGTGTATACCATCCGGTCCAGGTGATTTACTACTCTTCAGTTTGTCAATCAGGCCTACCACATCTTCTAGGTTCACTGTGATTTGATTCAGTCCATCTGAATCATTACCCATGAAAACCTTCTCCATTACGGGTACCTCCCCAACATCCTCTTCAGTAAACACCGAAGCAAAGAAATCATTTAATCTTTCCGCGATGGCCTTATCTTCTCTAAGTGCCCCTTTAACCCCTCGATCATCTAACGGTCCAACTGACTCCCTCACAGGCTTTCTGCTTCGGATATATTTAAAAAAGTTTTTACTGTGAGTTTTTGCCTCTACAGCCAACTTCTTTTCAAATTCTCTCTTAGCCTGTCTTATCAATGTCTTACATTTAACTTGCCAATGTTTATGCTTTATCCTATTTTCTTCTGTTGGATCCTTCTTCCAATTTTTGAATGAAGATGCAGCGACCAGAATTGTGTACAGTTCAGTGTGCTGCGGCAATCAAAAAAGCAAACAGAATGTTGGGAATTATTAGAAAGGGAATGGTGAATAAAACGGAAAATATCATAATGCCTCTGTATCGCTCCATGGTGAGACCGCACCTTGAATAGTGTGTACAATTCTGGTCGCCGCGCATATCTTATAAAATCCGGGGTTGGCGCGCAAGGGGGTGCACATTTGTGCAACTTGTGCTCGCCGAGCCCTCCGCGCGCTGCCCGTTTCCTCCAAGGCCGCTCCGAAATCAGAGCGGCCTCGGAGGGAACTTTCCTTCTGCCTCCTCCTACCTTCCCCTCCCTTCCCCTCCCTTCCCCTACCTAACCCACCCCCACCCCCCGGCCCTATCTAAACCCCCCCTACCTTTGTCGCAGAAGTTACGCCTGCCACACGCCATGTTCCGGTCCGGGGGCTGGTCCGTAGGCTGCGGCCACACCCCCAGAACGCCCCCAGGCCGAAACCACGCCTGCGGCACTGCCCCCGTATGATGCACCAACCGCGTCACGCCCCCGACACACCCACTCCAAGAAAGCCCCGGGACTTACACGCGTCCCGGTGCTTTGCGCGCGCCGGAAGCCAATGTAATATAGGCTCGGTGCGCGCAGGGCCGTTTTAGAAGGGTTACGCGCGTACTTTATGTGCGTAACCCTTTTAAAATCCGGCCCATAATATTCCCCCAATGAAAGCTAAGATAAAGCAGAAATTAGATTCTTGGTTGTATTTTACAAGTGTCAAGTGGAATTAGTTAAGATTTTTTAGTATTGAAGATATAACATTTGATGCAGATAGCCCCTTTTCTCATTGTTTGGAAGAATTTGGAGTTACTAAAGAAGTTGTTTTCTCAGTTTTTCTGTAAATTTCACAAACCTAGCATGGTGATAAGTAAAATGATACCGAGAGAGGAGGCAGGCCTGGGATTCTCCAACCGGAATTACTACAACTTGGCCTGTAGTTTGGCCTCCATGGAGGAATGAATGACCGACAAATGTAATGCCTTTAACTAAAGATATGAAAAAAGTTATATTAATCTGTTAGATGTTCACATTGGGGCAGATTTTAAAAGCCCTATATGCGTAAATCCAGCTGGATTTACGTGTGTAGGGGGGTTACGCGCGCCAAGCCTATTTTGCTTGCGCATGTTATAAAATTGGGCCTAGATATTAACATTCAGCCCTTTGTTTTACATGCTCAAAGGCAATTTCTTCTGCCGCATGTAGCCCATTCATTGTTGGTACAGACGAACAGAGTCACATGGTAATTTGCGAAAAACACTAAATCTGTCTTGTAAAATATCGTAATTTCTGCCATTGGTTGGGAATCCATGCTTTCTACCAGGTAACTTGTATCCTTTTTTTTACCAAGTTAAATGAAGCTGGTAAAGCTCTTATCAAATTTTTTATTGATATGTCTACTGGGGAGTTATATTCTTTTAATCATTTGTGGAACATATACCTATGGGAAGACTGGATTTCTTTTATTATTGTTGTGATCAGGCTTGTGAACCCTTGGACCGATGGGAGGATGGTATACCTTAGGAGGTGGATCCTTAGGTTCCCCCATTGGGTGGCAAGGCGGAACAGAAGATGTGACCGGCTGACCCTCGGCACTGAAGACTGAGGTGACTATGGAGACAGCAAAGAGTCGTGACGTCGGAGAAGCCAACTGGGTCTTCACCACTGGAAGCCCGCGGTTCCTCCGGGAGGAGCCCATAGGGACTCGGGCCGCTGGGACTTAGGTGGACCTTTGAGAGGTCGAGGAGTCATGATGTCAGTGCAAGGGCCAACTGGAGATTCACCACTGGAAGCCCGCGGACCCCCGGGAGGAGCCCATAGGGACCCGGGCCGCTGGGACTTAGGTGGGCCCTTGGAGATGATGGTCCGGAAGAAGTCCAAGGTCAAGTGCCAGAGGGTCGTCGCTTACCAGTCCGAGGTCACACACCGAGGGATCGCTGCTTTCCAGTCCAAAGTCACACACCAGGAATCACCGCTTGCCAGTCCGAAGTCACACACCAAGAATCACTGCTGCCAATCCGAAGTCAGACACCGAGGAATCACTAAGAAGAAACAGGAACCAGGAAGCAAGGATCCGAAGCACCAGAAGACTCACCGAAGCAAGCAGACTCGAACAACAGTGTTGCCAAGTCAGAGTGAATGGATGAAGTCTTCTTATATACTTCCCCTGGTCTGATTCATTGGAAACAGGTGCAGGTAGTTAAAGGGACGAGGCCCCTTTAAATTCAGTAAGGAGGCGCAGCCTCGCACCTAAGAGGACGGCAGCCATCTTGGATTCCCAGCTGCGGAGGAAAGCGGCCCGATACCGCGAGGGAGGAGCAGGGACGTCCCTGAACCTGGTGGCCACCGCGGAGGCCCACGCCGGCACACAGGAAATGACTGGCACCAGATTCCTGTGGGCTTCCTGACGCTGTCACGGCGGCCCACCATTGTGGGTCAGGTAGGGGATCGCGGCCGCGGATATCCGCGGCCGCGGAACACAACAGTTATTTTCAAATAAAAAGTTTAATTGAAAGGTTAATGCGCAGAAATGCTAAGTTTATTTATTTCTTTTATTTATTTAAGGTTTTTTTATACCGGCATTCATGAAGCATTCACATCATGTCGGTTTACATAAAAACAGGGGTGCAATGAATACAACAATGAACATAAATAAATGTGATGAAGAGATGCAGTTACAATTAACAAGGGCTGTTGAACTGGGGTGGAGGAAATAAAGAGAGATAGAAGAAGTTGTATATATTTGAGCCATTCCAACATTTGTGGCATTTGTTTAATAAGTGTAGATTGTCTATGTCAACACTGTGCAAATATTTGCATAATATAACCAACTATCATATGTTTTTATCGCAAGCTGATATCTGGAGTAAGGATTTTTCAGTTACAGTTATTGCTGCTGATAATTCTAAATGCAACATGTTGGTAACTAAAATTTCTCCTAGCATAGGTTTAAGAGAAATGCAGTATAGAATTGTAAGTCAGATGGTATTCTGGCCGCTAAAAGCATTTACAGCTGGTATTGCAGCGACCGTCAATGTGTGAAATATGGTATGACTGATACTACTTTTCTATATTGTCTCTGGGAATGCCCAACAATTCAACTATTTTGTTCTTCTCTCCAGAATTATTTAGCCTCTTTGTTGCACTTGGACATATCTTGGGCAGCACCCTTTTGTATACTTGGGTTTGTAAGTAGGTCAACGATTCTGAGAAAATTTAAAAAATGTCTTATTAAGGGTTGCATGGTGGCAAAGAAATGCATCCTGCGTGTCTGGCTTGAAATGCCTGGTTCATCTTTTGCAGTTTGGAAGCCATCTATGCTTCAGTTGCTACTTTTGAAATACAGATCATTTGACCCCTTGTGGCTGAACTCTATAAGGCGTTTTCAAGGGATATCATCGCCTTTTCTTTCTACGCTTCCTGCAAAACTAAGGAATAAGATCCATTGACTATTTTTTTTTTTGATCACCTAGTTCTGGCTTGCAGATGGAAATCAGTCCAATGGGATACGTCAATAATTTGTATATGATAACAGATTTGTCTACCTAAGGGCCTCGGACAGTGCTATACTATGAAGTTTTCAGTTTCTCCAATTGCCGCTGGGCGTGGTTTAGGGGGATTGGGGATTTGTGGGTTGGGAGGATTCAGGGAATACTTGTTGGTTTGCACATGCACTATACTACATTTCCCTGCTTAAATCTATCATGAAAGGGGAATGCAGCTATAATAGTCATTCTTTTTTCAAGAATACAATTGTGCAGTTTATCTTAAATTGGTCATAAAGAATTATAGATATTAGATGATGTATTATGTAATTAAGGAAAACTCATATTGTATCTTGTGTATAGTTATCATTAGTTGCCATGGAATTGTAAGTCACAACCACATTCTTTGTCAAAAATATTAAAGTGACATAACAATGAATCATTATTAACTTCAGTCCTCTTATCTCAGAGAGGAACTGAAAATTCATTTTAAGATAGTCGTTTACAGTATCCTTTCACTTATCTTTTTCCCCCTCATTTAGATTGGGGAGGTACAAACTTTCTGATGTAAAATTGAAACCAGGCATATTTAACCCTTATTCAAGTTGATCAAAACCTGCAGATCTGCCTGAGATCTTCTGTAAAAATCAATCAGATTTTTCCCCTCAAATCTTAAGTAGATCTGACAGATCCTAAAAAATCCAAGGTGGTCACCTTACCCCCCAAAATATCTGGAATCAACTTTGCTCAGATTTCTATCTGATTTATAAGGGAGGGTGCAGAGCCAATGAGGGTGAAGGAGGGAGGAGAGCTACAGAGGGAGGGTGGGGGAATTACAGCACTGGAGGGAGGGGAAAAATCAAGGGTGTGATGGGTTGGAAACGTTTAGAGAGAACTAGATGTAGTGATTGGAAGGGTGGTGGGTTTCAGAGGGAGAGACAGAAGGATGACAAGAGGTGTGTGTGTGTGTGCGTGTGTGTGCGCATGTCAACCAGAAGGGGTAAAATGGGAGGGTATATGAGTGAGCCAGAGAGGATATTGAGGAGGAGGGGAGAGCATGCAAAATGATGACTGGAAGTTAAGAGTAAATCAGAGAATGTATGATGGGGTGGGGGCATGAGAGGGGATGGTTGGGATTCAGAGGTGAGGGAGGATAAGAGTTAATTGGGGTGAGGGAGTCAGAGTGGGGATGAAGTGGGAAAAGAGTCAAACTGGAGGGGACAGGAGAATGTAAGAAAGGAAGAGTGAAAGGAAATGTTTGAGAGGGGCTGAGAGGAAAAGTGGATGGTTGGGGGGTGGGGGAAGGAGCCCGATAGCAGGAAATTAATGGGAGAGCAATAAAGTTGGGAGGACTGAGTAGGGAGAATGGAGGGGAGAATTGGGGAGAGTGAGAGAGACAATGAAGGAAAGACGTGGCTGAAAGGCAGAATGTAATTACAAATAAATAAAAACTCTTAGGGGTAGATTTTCAAAAAGGGCGCCCTCGCGTACTTTTGTAGGCGCATCAGGTGCAAACAAAAGTATGCTGGATTTTAGCAGATACGCACGTAGCTGCGCGTATCTGCTAAAATCCTGGATCGGCGCGCGCAAGGCTACCGATTTCGTGTAGCCGGCGCGCGCCGAGCCGCGCAGCCTACCTCCATTCCCTCCGAGGCCGCTCCAAAATCGGAGCGGCCTCGGAGGGAATTCGCTAACGCCCTCCCCTCACCTTCCCCTCCCTTCCTCTACCTAACCCACCCCCCCAGCCCTGTCTAAACCCCCCCTACCTTTGTTGGGGGATTTATGCCTCCCAGAGGGAGAAGTAAATCCCCGCGCGCCAGCAGCCTGCTGGCGCGCCTAGACGCAACCCGGGGGTGGTTCCTGAGGGTGCGGCCACGCCCCCGGGCCGAAACCACACCCCCCGGGCCCGCCCCCGAAACGCCACGTCCCGCCCCGAAAACGGCGCGCCGCTCAGCCCCGCCCCCGACACGCCCCCCTCGGAAAACCCCGGGACTTACACGAGTCCCGGGGCTCTGCGCGCGCCGGCAGGCCTATGTAAAATAGGCGCACCGGCGCGCAAGCCCTGCTTGCGTAAATCCAGGCGGATTTACGCGAGCAGGGCTCTTAAAATCCGCCCCTTAATTGTGAGTGGATAGAGTGTAGAGATGATGATATAAGGGAAGATTTAGAGGAAGAGAAGAAAGAGGTGGAGCAAAATGAGCTGAGAGAGAAAGATCTAACGGAGACTGAGGTAGGGGAGCAAGAAAAAAAGAATATGTTGTATTTCTAGACTATTTATTTATGTATTTATTTATTTATTTATTTAGGTTTTTTTATATACCGGCATTCATGATACAATCACATCATGCTGGTTTACAGTATAACAGGGGTGCAAATAACTTCTAACTGTATCTAAGGTGCGGGGAAAAGCAGTTACAAATAACAAGGGTGATTGAACTGGGCGAAGAGAGAAATAGCAGGAAAGGGTAACGTCGGTAAGATAATTACAGATTTCAGCAACTAGAATGGCTGAGAGAAATATGTTGACAAAGTGAGAGATTAATTAGGGTCCGGGAATGCTTGCTTAAAGAGCCAAGTCTTAAGTCTTTTCCTGAAGGTTCGGAGGCAGGGTTCTTGTCTCAGATCGGGGGGGGGGGGGGGGGGGTGGAGTTCCATAAAGAGGGGGCCCGATCCCCTAGAGTAATATGTCTGGTGGTTTTGGTGGAAGGTACCTGGAGTGATCCTCTGTATGCGTCTCTAGTCGGTCTTGAAGAGTTATGTAATCGGAGGGGGATTTGTAGGTCAATTGGAGCATGTTGGTGGATGGTTTTGTATATAATGGAGATGTAGATGATTCTGAAGTGTATTGGCAACCAGTGGAGGTTTTTTAGGATTGGAGTGATGTGGTCTCTATAAGAAGAAGGTGTAACTATGAGAATCAGACTGTTTCAAGTGTTCTGTAATGTGTGACAAACCCACATCATGTCTAGTGCCCTTGGCATTGTTATGTGTATTTCCAGACTGTCAATTTAAGCTCAAGGCAGTTTACAAGAGGTTTTCAGGTACGATAAATCCTGTCCCAAAGAGCTTACAATCCGAGATGGTAACTTTGAAACAGGCGTGCAGGCACACATGTGCGTGCATTTGCCGGCTCACATCCAGAGAGATGTCCATTTTATAACACGCGCGTATACGCGCACATGTTGTAAAATAGCCTGGACTTGTGTATATGTGGACGCAATTTTAAATGGACATTCATAAGTGCACTTTGAAAATCATCCAAGTAAAACTACGTGTACACAATTATGTCTGTTGTTTGGCATATGTGTAGTTTTGCCAAGAGAATTTGCGGTCATACTTTTTTTTTTTGAAGTGAACTTCAAAAGCCCAGCGCACACATCAGTCGGAGCATGCATGAATAAGTCAGGCTCGTGCGCGCCGCCAGGATTTTAAAAGCCACCGAGATACTCGTGTTATCTCCCACAGCGTTCACATCTCGAAAGTTTTCCAAAAGGGGCAGGACATGGTCTGGGCGGGGCATGGGCGTTTCGGGGTGGGTACCTGAGATGTGCACATAAATACTTACATGCCTAGGCACGTGCCGAGGTCCCCTGCCGTGTAACTTTACTTCTGCTATAGCTGCCGTGTAAGTTTAAGAAAACTAGGCAGATCTGTGGGGTTTTAAGGGTCAAGGCTAACTGTGGGGGGGGGGTGAAGGCTATCAAACTAAGGAGGATGGTAGACCTGTCTCCTAACTAAGCATACTGGGGATGAACTGATAAAACTGGGAATGATGTTGGTGTGCACCCCTTTTAAAATCCCCCGCTTTACGTGGCAGAAGTGTGATTTGTGCGCACCTGTGCATGCCCACTTAAAATTTGGCACATATGTTATAAAATAGCCGTGCCCAAATGTGCACAAGCATGCCAGATTGAAAATTACTGTCATAGGAATGGTAATTTTGAAAAAGCATCGCTTACCTATGCGGTAAATACCAGTTTTCAAAGCAGAAGGACATTCATAAGTGCACTTTGAAAATCATCCAAGTAAAACTACGTGTACACAATTACGCCTGCTGTTTGGCATATGTGTAGTTTTGCCTAGAGAATTTGCGGTCATACTTTTTTTTTTTTTTTAACTGTGCATATGTCCCAACCCTGGCCTGACTATTCCTACGGGAATTCCTCTCTCACCTATGCACGAACAAGTAAGCTCATGCAGTGTGCATGCTTGCAGTTTTACAGGCATGTCACTTGCGTGCTTTTCTAAAGGGATATTTGTTAGGACTGTGGACCCTTGGACCGGGATGAGGGTTGGTACTACCACTGAGGGATGGTCCCCAATGGTTCTCATCACCGGCTGGTGGTACAGGTAAGGACAACCCGGCTGAGCTTCACCTATACCAGCCCTCGTTCCCCACAGGTTGAGCCCTTGGGTGCCAGGGCCGGCAGGTCTTAGGTGCGGGTCGCTTCAACGAGAACGGAAGTGACAGCAGGCAAAGGCAAGGTCAGGAGTCCGTGTTGGGGCTGGCAGCAGAGGTGCAGAACGAGAGTCCAATCCAAAGATCCAGGGCAGGCAGCAGACAAGCAGAGACGAGGAACCAGGCCAAGGATCAAGACGGGCAGCAGACAGGCAGAGACGAGGAAGCAAGCCGAAGTCAGAACCAGGAGATCAAGCCAAGGAGGGAAGCACAGGAACTGGAGGATGAGGAACAGAATGGAGTCAGGAACTCAGGCACGGGCAGGAAATCAGGAACTGGAATGCCGGGACTGGACTCAGGAACCAAGGACTGGAACAGGAACAGAACCAGGATCAGGAACTGAAGACAGCAACTTGAAGTCATCATGAAACAGCAACTAGCACTCCAAGTGTTACGGTTATGGACCCTAGGGCCGATTGGGACAGAGGATGGTGTGCTATGGATGACCACAGCAAGCATCCCAGCCGGGAGGCGCCGCGGAAGAGGGTCAGGGAAGGTTTTGTCGCTGGAAGTCTGAGGGCCCCCTCGGACTAGGTGGAGTCTTATGCGACCAAGGACCCTAGGCAGTGGCTGAAGAGACGGACGACGGTTGGGTCCAGGCGGCTGGAGAGTATTCACCCGGGAAGCTGGTACTCCCCCAGGAGGATCCCGTAGGAGTCCGACCGCTGGGACTTAGGAGATTCACCCTGGAAGCCAAAGCCCCCCCGGGAGGAGCCCCTAGGGGCCCGGCCGCTGGGACTTAGGTGAATCTTCTGGGCCAGGGAGCTCCGAGTACCTGAGGTGCGGAGGAAGCCGAGGGCGGAGTCCAGGAACGAAGCCGGGTCGGAGGCCGGGAGTCAGTGATTCAAACCAAAGCCAGGGATGAAGCAGGAGACGGAGTCGAGGACGGAGCCGGAGTCTGAACCAGAAGTCAGAAGTGAAGCCAAGCCAGGGACTGAAGCTGGAGACGAAGTCGTGGGACGAAGCCGGGTCGAAAGCCAAAGGTCAGAAGTAGATACCAGAACCAGGGGACGGAGGCAGGAGACGAGTCAGGAAGCAAGCTGGGTCAAAGACAGGAAGCAATCACCAATACGCAGCAACTAGCAGTCAGGAAACCTGATGAACCTCGTTGCAAGGCACTGGAGTAGTCTGGATGCAGGGTACTTATACCCTGAGGGCGTCTGATGTCACCTACGGCAGGACTGAGGTTTTTCCCGCGCTGGCCCTTTAAATGGATATCCTCCCCGCGTGCGCGCATCAGGGGGTGGAGCCAGCCGCGCCGGACCGTTGGCATTTCTCCCGAGGAGGGAGAGACGCGCTGGAGGGCCTGCAGGCCCGAGGAACCCCCGAAACGGCCCGGGCCGTCTCCGAGGTAGGTGGAGGGACCGAGGCACAGCCTGGGACCGTAACACCAAGGAGACGACATGCTGCAAAGGCAAGGATCTGGAGACTGAGGCAGGGTTTAAATACCCCTCAGTCCTGACGTCATCCATCGGGGCCGGGCCGAAGTTTCCCGCCACAGCCCCTTTAAGAGGCGGAGTCTCCCACACGCGCCTAGGGAGAGCCCTGCTGGGTGGAGGACGGCAGCGTTCGAAGCTGCGTGGGAGGCCGCGGTCAGCTGGCCAGAAAAGGCACCGCGCTGCATCGGAGGAGGTAGGGGGAACCGGATGCGGCCTGCCGCGGCCGGGAGCCACAACAAATTTCTGCAGATAAAGCCCTTCTTCACTTGCAGAAATCCCTTTGAAAATGACTCTCTATGAGACCATCAAGATCTCAGTTACACTTGCATTCTGTGTTTTTACAATATCGCTCTCAGAGTCTGTTCGGTGGCTCATGGGTCTGGGCCCCAAGATCCCCATATATTTTAGATACCGTGCAGCACCTCTGTTTCTTTGTGCACTTTCAGTGAAGCTGTGAGGAAAAATCATCATGCATAAAATGTTTCAAGTCTAATACAAGGTATAAACATTGCCAGCTTTGCCTAATGATCTTTGGGTTAAGCAGCATCATGCAAGATGGATGGGACAGGTTTGCAGAGACACAGGAGAGCATAGGTGTATACACAGCATTTATATGCAGGGATACAATATTGTTATTTGGTCTGCTCATAAGGCTTGTTTTATCTAGCAGATTGCTTGTACTTCTCCTGTGACGTGATATGTTTAAGGATTTTATCTCTAGAGAGATTAATTCATACTGCCTCAAGTCTATGCTGTTGGTTTGTTGACATGCTTAATATGTTTATTGATTTCCTTACCTTTAGACTCAGTAGTCAAATCAAAAGGGTTATACAACCTAGCAATCTTTTGTTTTCAGATTTTGTTCCTACAAAATGCACATCAGAAAATCTTGTTAGAGCAAGGGCAAAATGATAGAATTTTTTGTTTTTTATGTCAGCCTCCTTACACTGAATGGCTACTCCCAGAGCAAATGCTGATTATGTCCTCTCTACATACTTTATAATGGGGTCAGTATTAAAGTGTTAGACTTGTTATCTACTACATGTATTTTTCATGTTTAGATGAAGTTTAGTTTTGCAATTGAATATGTGATGTAAATGGTGACAATCACCATTCCTTCTTATGGGTAGCATCATAAGAAAGAAATATTTGACATAATGGCACAAAGTTACGTTATTGAATTTACAGTATACACATCATACTCTGTGCGACCTGTTTGCCAAACTGCATTAGGGCTATTGCAGGCCTTGCCACACATTAAAACAGCATAATTGCACATTAAGGAGGCAATTTTCAAAGTCACTTACATGTATAAAACGTATTTTATGCGCATAAGTCACTGTTTTAAAATGTATCTGGGCTCACTGTGCGTAAAAACATGAATGTATCCCAATTTCATGCATAATTTTAAAAGCATTGAGGAGAAGTGTTCTGTGGGGAGGAGCTGCAATTTGCATGTCTGTCTTGTTTTTAAATAGTATGTACATGTTACCCCGCACAAGTTATGCCAGAATGCAGTTGGCCCCTGAATACTTGAGCCCCATGTGACAATATCCATTGTGTCCAGTGGAGACCACCCCCTATCATAGTCCTTTTGGCCAAAGCAAAGTGAATGTTTCCAAACCCCTTAGACTCCACCTCCAGCATTGAAGCCTTGCTCCTCCTGACTCCCCCTTCCCCCCAACACTACCCCCATGATCCCTGAAAGTTTATGTTAAGTCTCAAGGGTTTAGTGCCACCAGGAGCAAGGTCCGTTCAGTCTTGCTCCTTTGGCACCTTTTCCCAAAATGGCATGGTGTGAATCCTGATACTCTTTTGCTTCTCCATGCAGGGGAAAGGTTGGGAGTGGGGAGTAGAGCAAGGCGCATCAGGGCTCAAGTGGTACCGTATTAGAAAATAATTCTGGTGAGGCAAGAACAAATGGACATTGCTTCTACCTCCACTTGACAACAAGTGCAAAGTTAAGCCTTGAGATGGGGTGGGATTCTGAGACTGAGCTGGTTTATAGGTAGGGTCCAGTGAAGGATTTTTGAGGAATATTGCAATCACAGAATGTTTGAAGGAAGGGGGTACAGTTGCAGTGACAAGTGACAAGGCAAGACAGAGGAAATAATAGCAGGGAAGATACAACTGAGCTGAATGGGAATGGGGGTCAGGAACAATTAGTGAGTTTGGAGGAGGAGGAGAGAAGAATGGCAGTTTCCTCCTCCTCCATGATTTCAAGTGTGGCAGGTGCCACTCACCAGTGGCTCCTCAGGGGCTTATGAGAGTTATATCAAATATATATTTTCACGAGCGGAGGCGGAGATTGGTATGAGGCACCATTAAGTGCATGGAGCCATCAAGTGTTTATATGCTACTTGTAAGGGATGTGAATCGGGCTTCGGACGATTGAAAATATCGGACGATATTTTCAAAATCGTCAGAAATCGGGGGCTCCCCCAAAACGATAGGAAAACCCCACGATATTTATCGTGGGGGTTCTCTTATCATTTTGGGAGAGGGCAGGAAAAACGGCACACAAAAATAACCCCTAAACCCACCCTGACCCTTTAAAACTAAACCCTTAGCTTCCCCCACCCTCCCGACCCCCCCCAAAACCTTTTTACAGGTACCTGGTGGTCCAGTGGGGGTCCCTTGAGCGATCTCCCGCTCCCAGGCCGTCGGCTGCCACTAATCAAAATGGCGCCGATGGCCCTTTGCCCTTACCATGTGACAGGGTATCCGTGCCATTGGCCGGACCCTGTCACATGGTAGGAGCACTGGATGGCTGGCGCCATCTTGTGCTCCTACCATGTGACAGGGGCTAACCAATGGCACCGGTAGCCCCTGTGACATTGTAAGGGCAAAGGCTATCGGCGCCATTTTGAATACTGGCAGCCGACGGTCCGAGTGCAGGAGGTCACTCCTGGACTGCCGCTAGACTTTTGGCAAGTCTTGTGGGGGTCAGGAGGGTCCCCCAAGACTTGTCAAAAGCCCCTGGTGGTCCAGCAGGGGTCTGGGAGCGATCTCCTGCACTCGGGCCAACGGCTGCCAGTAATCAAAATGGCACCGATAGCCTTTGTCCTTACTATGTCACATGGGCTATCGGTGCCATTGGTCAGCCCCTGTCACATGGTAGGAGCACAAGATGGCGCGGGCCATCCAATGCTTCTACCATTTGACAGGATCCGGCCAATGGCACGGATACCCTGACACATGGTAAGGGCAAAGGGCCATCGGCGCCATTTTGATTAGTGGCAGATGACGGCCTGGGAGCGGGAGATTGCTCCAGAGACCCCCACTGGACCACCAGGTACCTGTAAAAAGTTTTTTGGGGGGTCAGGAGGGTAGGGGAAGCTAAGGTATTAGTTTTAAAGGGTCAGGGTAGATTTTTTGTTTATCGGCTCGGGCGCAGCCGATAAACAAACCACGATCGGGCCCAATGAAGAAAAAACCACATGTGAATATGAACCGGAATCCGAACCGATTCCGGTTCCGATTCACATCTCTACTACTTGTTTCATGATAAGATATGTTTGTGCTGCGGATCGCTTTTGATCATTCATATCATACAAGGATAATTTTTACATTGGTTCAAAATTTGATATAACTCTCATAAGCCCCTGAGGCAGCCACTGGTGAGTGGCGAAACTCGGCCTGAGTCGGACAGTTTTATTGTTTTATACATCTCCAGCCATTAAAGATTTTGAAAAAGACATTCTTTGGCATCTACTCTCTTATGTTTGCTCACGGCTTTTCTAGATTGCCTACCTTGTTGTTTTTTGGGCCCATGGTTTGCACTAATCATGCTCTCTTAACATCTGTGATGTGTTAAATAATTTTTTTAAATATATTTTTGTCTAGAAAAAAGCGTATCTTGGTGACGATATGGATATATGGACTCATGACAGAACTGTGTGAAAAGCTTTTATGATATAAGTTTTTGCTCCATGTTATTTTATTGTATAAGCATTTTGACAAAAAGTTATTGTATTTAGTAATATATATATATATATATATATATATATATATATATATATATATATAATATTCTGTTTGCATTAAGGTTCACATTAGTGTTCTATGAGTGGCATGTCTTGGCATATTTAATTAGTGGGAACATGTCAGTATAGATTTTTTTGCACTGATTATTTTGACTATCTCTATCTATTTAATTACTGAGATAAATGTGATGTGAGAAGCATAGATTAATTCAGGTCATGGTGGGACATTCTTCCAGTACCATGCACTGGGAAACTGATCCACAATGCATTATAAATTACCCGTTCCCTAAAGAAAATACAACTTTTTCAATTCTCTTTCTATCCTTCTCTACCAACACAGTGAATGTGGTATCTCTGGATCTGTCTTGCAATGGTTCAGCTCTTTCCTCTCACAACCGTACCAACATGTAAAATATGATAATAATCACTCACAATGGTCAGAAATTGAGACGGGTGTGCCGCAAGGCTCAATCCTGTCTTCCATGTTTTTCCATCTCTATTTAGTCCCTTTGTACAAGATCTTGGCTGACCTACGTGACAGGTACAAACTTTACACTGATGACATCCAGTTTTTTATACGTGTTCAACCATCCTGGACTGATTCAGTGGAGCGTGTAAATTTAAACCTCTCTCCCATTAAGAAGTGGTTATTCTTTAGTAAATTGTCTTTTTTTTTTAATTTTTTATTTATGCTGATTTTAACAATCTTACATAGAAGAAAATAAACAATTGGTTACAGATTTTCCATACTGTTATCAATAATAACTGAGGTATACAGATTTTCCATACTGTAACCAAATCAGTAAATTGTCTTTGAATCTTGCCAAAACACAGTGGGGCAGATTTTAAAAGGGTTACGCATGTAACCGCGAGTACCCGCTCCAGCGCGCGCCGAGCCTATTTTGCATAGGCCGGCAACGCACGCAAGCCCCAGGACGCGGTATGTCCCGGGGCTTGAAAAAAGGGGCAGGGAGTAGGGCGGGGTGGGGGCGGGACCGAGGCAGGCGTAAATAACAAAATAAAGGTGGGGGGGATTTAGGTAGGGCTGGGGGCGTGTTAGATAGGGGAAGGGAGGGGAAGGTGGGGGGGTGGAGGGAACGGGGAAAGCCATTGGGGCTCCCCTAGGGCTCAGTGTGCGCAAGGTGCACAAGTGTGTACCCCCTTGCGTGCGCCGACCCTGGATTTTATAACACGCGTGCGGTTGCGGCGCGCATGTTATAAAATCGGGCGTAGATTTGTGCCCGCCGGGTTGCGAGCACAAATCTACGCCCTCACATACCTCTTAAAATACAGCCCAGTGTGTTTTGATCCAGCATCCCCTTTCCAACATCTAATATACAACAATTGTTATTGAAAATATCACTTTCTCGCTTAACTCGTGTATACAAAACCTTGGTGTCCTAATAGTGAACCCTTTGCTCTCATTTCATCCTCACGTAAGAAGCTTACTAAAGTCTGGCTTCTAAAAGATGTGCGCTTTGTGTAGACTAAACATCTTTTAGACAAGCCAGATTTTTGCACTGTGGTACAGACCTCAATCCTGCCATTAGTTGATTACTGCATTTCCATCCTCATTGGCTTACCTGCTGTGACCTTAAAACCTCTCCAGCTTTTACTGAATGCCGCTGTCCATCTCATCTCAGGTTGTAAAAGAAGTGATCATATTACACCTGTACTAATAGTTCTCCATCGGCTCCCTATTATTGAATGCATTCAGTACAAAATTTTAGTCATTGTTTTTAAATTGATTTCCTCCTCTGTCACACCATGGTGTAATGCCATGCTTCATATGTACTGTCCAACATGCCTTGTGCGTTCAGCACAAAGGGGACTCTTGGATGTACCTTCTTTGCACCATGCTAGACTGTGCAGTACGAGAGACTGTGCCTTCTCTGTTGCGGCTCCCATTCTCTAGAACTCTTTTCCAGAAATTTTGTGCCTGGCCGATGGAGTCAAAACTTAAAACTTTGTTGAAAACCTGGTTATTTAAACAGGCATATTACTAGCTCTTGAGACTCTAAATTAAGCATTTTCTCTTTTGATGCTCCTGACTGCTATGATTCTTTTGTGACCTTTCAGATATGGTATGTATCTGCTTTTTGTGACTGTTTGTAATTTTTATTTTATGCTTGTTTTATCTGTACATCACCTAGAGTACCATTTTAGGTTATCTATAAATTCACATAAAGTTAAAGATAAAGAGTGCTTCCATTTCAATGGTACCTCTTTTCCTTGTTTTTTAAGTGGAAAGTGAAATTCTGTTGGAGATATAATTTAAATTTCTATCCTTCACACTTCTGTTGTTATAATTAATTCTGTATTGATTTTGCTTGATATAATAAGGGAAAAATACATAAAAATAAAAACATAATCAATAAATCAAGTAATAAGGAATAAATAGTCCACATTAATGGAGCTGCCATATATAACTCTCAACTGATCACTAATATCTAAAGTCACCCATTATATTTATCCAGCAAAAACGTTTCCAAATGTGAAAGGTCCACAAATACAAACTTTTTTCCCTGATAAGTAATAATACATTTACATGGAAATCCTAAGTAAAAGATAGCATCAAGTGAGAGAATCTGAGGCTTTAATAGAAGAAATTGTTTCTTCTAATCTGTGTCTCCCTAGGTACATCAGGAAATACCATCACTCTATAGCCACAAAATCAAATCGCCCTATATTTAAAGTATTGTTTAAAGATAACTTCTCTAGCTATAGACAATGCAAAGGAAGCTCTAGTAGGAACCTGATCATCAGAAGTCAGCAAAAATAAAGATCTGGACTGTGAGCAGCAATCAGCACTGCCAGACATTTTCTTTTTATCAGGTATATAATATGAATTATTTATCAGAAATTTCTTCTCAGGCAGGAATTGTAGTACTACCACCACATATTTTTTAAAGTATTCCTTGCCTGAAATCATAATGGAAATAGGAAAATTCAACAGATGAAGATTATTAGGCCTAAGTCTTTTCTAA
The DNA here is from genome assembly GCF_901001135.1 of Rhinatrema bivittatum. Lineage (NCBI taxonomy): Eukaryota > Metazoa > Chordata > Amphibia > Gymnophiona > Rhinatrematidae > Rhinatrema > Rhinatrema bivittatum. The sequence goes on from NC_042615.1 coordinate 367,588,508, forward strand.
TTTTTCACTTTTAGTATACAGAAAAATTCTCTTTAATTCCTGCTGTTGGCACCATCTGTAAATTAGAAATAATGGAAGATTGAGTAGTCATTGCAATATCTAAAGAAGAGAGCCTAGTATCAAATTATTTTAATTTTTTTAACGGTGTCTTGTGAAAATTGGCATAATTGAGTTATTGAATTTGAAAATTTAGAATCTATTCCTATAACTACGTTGCAAATATCTTTGAGTGAAATCTCATCGGAAACAGATAAAGGATTACACTCCTCCCTGACACCTCCAGATAACACTTGCACTGGGACCGGAATCGGAATAATAGACTTCATTTTAATTGTCTGATTCCTACTTAAATCCAATGAACAGTTGGCATCTAATGGCTGAGAAGAAATGGAAACACCAGACATTCCAGGAATAGTCTCTTGTTGCACAGATGACCCACACAGGATGGGAGGTGGAAGCCTAGCTTCTGGACTCAAGGAAACATTCTCCAGTTCTGTACTCAAGTTACTGAACAGTGATGAACTGGAGAGTACATGTCGATCCATGGGACCACTTATGGGAGCAGAGATGGAGGCTTGAATCAAGTAGGGAGGTTTCCCTTTCCTTTCTCTGCCCTTTCTCAACCAGAATCAGTTCTTGGAGAATTCAGCATAAGGGGGCGTGCCCCTTTGGCACGCAGCTTTGGCACACCGTCAGCAGCACGCCACAGGGCCCTCCTTTAGTAGGCCCCCACGCTGTGATAACACCAGTGTCACACGGCCCCGATGGTTCCCGCTCTCTCCCTGGGTCCTTCTTCTCCTCACCTGGTCTGGGTGCCAGGTCAGGCAGCTCCCACTTTTGTTGCTTTTTGGAAAGAAATGCATTGGCAATGGTTATAACAGGGAGAAGTACACTTTTGTGAATTGTTTGTTAGTATGCTTAGTTTTTATTATAACATCACATTAGATCATAGTCTAATTTCATTTTACTTAATCTTTCATATCCATTGTTTTAATTATCAATGTTCAGCTCACTCACTTTATTCCACACTGAGTAGATGTTATTACTTATTTATGATGTGTGGATAAACCAGGTTTAGTTGTATTATTGTGCTTATTAGATACTATGTGAAGGAAAACATTATCAGTTCAGTATTACATTTTCAAAACCGAGATGTGACATAAAATAAATGTGACTAGTAATAATTTAGTGAGGACAATATTCAATACTATTTCCACATTACTGGCAAAAATAAGAGCTTGGAATATTGCCCGACCTATCTACGGTATTTTTGCTGTAATTGTGGTGCAAACCCCTATGGGAAAAAAGTATCTACAGATTTTCCACCTATACATCCAGTTTTGATTATTTACCACATAACGTCCACTGTAAATTATAAAAATGCATAATGCAATCCTGGGTATATAGTAACATAGTAACATGGAGGTCCATATTCAAAAGCACACAATAAGGCCCTAACACATGCGATAAACCCCTATTGCACGCGAAAAAGTCCTTTTCATGTGCGATAGGATGTAAATGACCGGGAGGGGAGGAGTCGGGGCAGGGAGAGGAGGAGTCGGGGGCGGGGTGGCAGAGGAACATTCTCGCCAGCATTAGCGCGGCGAATAGCGCAGGCCCGCTCCCCCTTTCACCCCATCCCCTTTTTCGCGAGATTCATCATTCCACGAGGAATGATGAATCCTGCCCTAAGTTAGGGGCATAACTGGGAGAAGTTTAATTAGCCGATTAAGAGGGTCATTTTTCAAATCACGTTAGGGCCTTATTGTGGGCGTTAGGTCCCTAACGCACACAATAACACCATAACGCATGCAATAAATAATAGAGACGTGAATCAGTTCCGGAATAGTTTCCGGAATCGTATTCATAGAACCGTGGGAAATCTTCGTTTCCCGCGGTTCTGACCGATTTTTTTTTCGGCTGTCCCAAGCTGAAAAAAAAGAAACCCACCCCGATCCTTTAAATTTAATTATTTAGAATCCCCCACCCTCCCGACCCCCTCAAAACTTTTCTAAAGTACCTGGTGGTCCAGCCGGGGTCCCGGGAGCTATCTCTCGCTCTTGGGCTGTCGGCTGCCAGTAAACAAAAAGGCGCCGATGGTCCTTTGCCCTTACCATGTGACAGGAGCTATCGGTGCCATTGGCCGGCCCCTGTCACATGGTAGGAGCAATGGACAACCGGCGCCATCTTTAAAAATGGCACAGGCCATCCATTGCTCCTACCATGTGGTAGGGGCTGGCCAATGGCACCAATAACTCCTGTCACATGGTAAGGGCAAAGGGTCATTGGCACCATTTTGATTAGTGGCAGCCGACGGCCCGAGAGCAGGAGATCGCTCCCGGGACCCCCGCTGGACCACCAGGTTCTTTAGGAAAGTTTGGGGGGGTCAGGAGGGTGGGGGATTCTAAATAATTAGATTTAAAGGGTCGGGGTGGCTTTGGGGGTTTTTTTCTGTGTGCTCTTTCTTCCCCCCAAAAAACGATAAGAAAACCCCACAAAAATTTTGTGGGATTTTCCTATCGCTTTCGGGACCCCCCGATACTTGATGGATTTGAAAATATCATACGATGTTTTCATCCATCAGAAAAACAATACACATCCCTAATAAATAACGCATCATGAGATGCATATGCAAATTTAGACAAATGGGAGAAGTTTATGATAATGAGACACACTTAACATTGCATGTGATAGTGTAACACGTGCTATTGCACGATTTAATGCCAGAAATAACTATACAATTTTACTTAGTGTTATGCTGTTGGCAAATCCTGTTTTGGGCAGGGGAGAGAGAGAGAAGGAGAGAGAGAGACAGAGCTTGATGCACTCTCTATCTAGCTGCTATCAAGGTAGGCTGAAAGTATAATGTACAGATCTCATCTTGACGTTGTGTATCTCTCTTCATTCCAAATCACATAAAATCTTCACTGATGTATACTGTGCTGTTCGTACCTCTGACTGTGCAAGTAAAACTGCCCCCCAAAAGCTAGCAACCACCAAAACCTCATCCCATGTTACTAGTTGCCCCTCTTATAGTGATATGTGAGAGCCTTATAAAGGGGCGGATTTTAAGAGCCCTGCTCGCCTAAATCCGCCCAAATCCGGGCGGATTTAGGTGAGCAGGGCCCTGCGCGCTGGTAAGCCTATTTTACATAGGCCTACCGGCGCGCGCAGAGCCCCGGGACTCGCGTAAGTCCTGGGGTTTTCGGAGGGGGCGTGTCGGGGGCGTGTCAGGGGTGGGCCCGAACCGCGTGGCGTTTTCGGGGCGTGTCGGGAGTGTTCCGGGGGCGTGGCTACGGCCCGGGGCGGCCCGGGGGCGTGGCTGCGCCCTCCGGACCCGCCCCCAGATCGCGTCCCGGCGCGCTAGCGGCCCGCTGGCGTGCGGGGATTTACTTCTCCCTCCGGGAGGCGTAAATCCCCCAACAAAGGTAAGGGGGGGTTTTAGACAGGGCCGGGCAGGTGGGTTAGGTAGGGGAAGGGAGGGGAAATTGAGGGGAGGGCAAAAGAAAGTTCCCTCCGAGGCCGCTCCGATTTTGGAGCTGCCTCGGAGGGAACGGGGGTAGGCTGCGCGGCTCGGCACGCGCCGGCTATACGAAATCGATAGCCTTGTGCATGCCGATCCCGGATTTCAGCGGATACGCGCGGCTATGCACGTATCCGCTGAAATCCAGCGTACTTATGTTTGCGCCTGGAGCGCCAACAAAAGTACGCCTATTCGCGGTTTTTGAAAATCTACCCCAAAGAGTTTCTCTCTCTCTCTGTCTCTCATCCCCAAATGCAATAAAAGCCTGGCTGGACACTTCTCAGTGTGAAGTGCAATAAATTTAACACATATTGTAAAATAGATATGTGGTACCCTAACCATGCCCCTTTTTTTTATCGCGGGCACAATTTTTCGCAATTGTATAGCAAAATGATAAATCTAGGGCTAAGTTAGCCTGCTAACTCCATTAGCCAGATGACTTAGCCTGCTAATTCTGGATGGGCCAAAGAGCTGTCCTAAAGTTAGCCAGATAATTTTGTCTGGCTAACTTTGCTGGCCTGATTCTGTCTGAATATGGACCTCATGGTTTTTAATATATCTATCTATATAGATATAGATAGATATAAATTTATGATACTTGACTCCATCTTGTGTGTTACATACACCTGTTGGATGTGCACAAATTAAGTAATTAGCAGATGGCGAAAAGAAGCAACATACCGTATTTTTGCTGCATAAGACGCACTTTTTTTCCCCCAGAAGTGGGGGAAAAATGTCTGTGTGTCTTATGTAGCATCTCTCCCTCGCGCGCGCCGTCCCCCTCTTCCTCCTCCCAACTCAGCCCAATCAGTATGGCGCAGCCCACCAGTATGGTGCAGTTTGAACCACGTGTGCTACGGATGCCCCTCCATTTCAAACAGCTCCCTGCTGGTCTGCTGTTCCCGACACACGCGGCACCCTGGGAACAGCAGACCGGCAGGGAGCTGTGTGACCTGGAGGGGCCTCCGTAGCGCACGCAGTTCAAACAGCTAATGTTTGACCTGCGTCCCACCGAGCTTCGCAGTAAGATGCTCCCCGGGAACAGCAGACCGGCAGTGAGCTGAAGCTCTGCCGGCAGAAGACGATACATGGCATCAAAGTTAGTACAGGCCATTTCCTTCTCATTTCTTTAGATATATTAGAAAATCATTAGACCTGCGCCACCATACTGATTGGGCTGAGTTGGGAAGAGGAGGAGGGGGACGGCATGCGAGAGGGAGAGACACAACATTCGCTCCAGGGAGAGCTCCGTACAGAGCCCGTCATGGGCACAGAATTTGTTTTTTCTTATTTTCCTCCTCTAAATCCTAGGTGCGTCCTATGGTCAGGGGCGTTTTATGGACCGCAAAATACGGTAGATTTTTACTGTTATCTTTTAGTGAAGAAAGTAAGCGCAGTCAAATGTAAACCTCTGGTGAATTGTATCAGGTAATAAAGGGATGGAGGCCTATGTCGCAATGTTTTTTCTCCCACCTGATGTGTATGGAGAAAATACTTTGTTGATGGAGCCCATAGTTCAATGTTACCACCTCCTGAGAGATTCATTTCAAGTCATAATGCATTTCTGTGGCTTGGTAACTGAACTTGTAAACAGAGAATGAATAACTAAATTAATAAATAAATACTAGTCTGAGCCGATATAACCAGAGAATTGCAGAAAAAATTGTTTTAAGACATGCATAGCTCACTTGTATACAACATGACTTATCCCTAGAGAGCTTCTTTACAAAGAGTTAAGGATTATACTATGCACCAAACACTAATTGAGGTTTTTTTTTTCTCATAGCCTTAAATATCAATCCTATCCTTTTGTAGACAGACTGTACGAAAAGCAATTTTTTTCTTTTCAGAGCAATATGATGGCAGCCTATTCAACCTAAAGATTAAATGTTCTTATCTATCTTTTAAACCCCTAGGATCATAAGTGAAATATAGTGGCTGAAACAGGCTATTTCAAACATATCAGTTCCACCTTAACATCTGCATGTTATTGGCAGTGAGAATTATAGATAAGGACTATAATACACTGTCCAGTATAATACCAAGATAAAAATTTCTAGTTTGGAGCAATGGGTTCAGATCTGCAAACTAGACACCCTTGGGAATCAATATACTTGGCAAAAGGCTTGGAACCTCAACCCCTAATTTGACTTACTTAAGATTGTGTAAGCTGACGGCACATAATATACCTTGCAGGAGCTCTTTCTGCTAAGATGTTAAACCTAGAAAAATCTCCAGTATTCAATAGATCTGTTATTGACCCATTGGAATTCTACAGATAGTGCAAGAAATGTCTTCTGAATTAACTGTTATTTAGACAACATTTTTTCTTACTGAAAGTAAAATCAAATAAAGAATTAATGAGCTCAATATTCAAAGCCATTCAGATGGATAACTCACAAGTTATCTGTCTAACAAGTTATCCATTGAACTTCAAGTTATCCATCTAGCTCCAAGTTATACATTTAAATGTTTAGTTTTGAATACTGACCTCTGTATAATCTTCAGTTAAAGCAATAAAATATGGTAGTATAATATGTTTTTGGCACCTTAGAATAAATGCAATGTAAATCTGAAGATCTTTGGATTAGTTATTGGGGCATCGATCTGTCAGTTACTCTAATTATGTTTGGTACCTCTCTTCCCCTAAATAATGTCACTACACATAAGGTCTGATTTTCACATGCTTAAAACTGGGTTTTACATGTGTAAATGCACTTTACCCATGTAAGTAGCTTTTGAAAATTGCTCCAGTATATGCCATTGTATTGTGCACTTTAATCAGGTGAATAGCTTTTGAAAATTGCTATAATAATAATTTAGATTTACATGCACAAGTCCTTTGAAAATTTACTTTTTGGTGTACATTTTGATTATAAACTCTCAATGGTTCCATACATTTCTAATATAGTTCAGAAATCTTTCTTTTTTTCTCCATTATATTTGCCTCCTATGTTCATTACTTGAACCTCATGACTTAAAACTACTCATCCATGCTTTCATGATCTCTAGAATCAATTATTTCAGTTTGCTTTTTCTTAGTATCCCAAACTATTATCGCAGGCATTTTTAATTACTCCAAAATTTTAATGCAAAGGTAATTTTTGGTATGAAGATATTTGATCACATAACCCCAATATTGCAAACAGGATCAGGTTTAAGATACCTTGTCTGACATTCCATGCTTTACATTCTGGCTGTCTTCTCTATCTTTCAGAATTTCTGGTTCCTTATATTCCATCCTGTACTCTGCATTGCTCGCAGAAAGGCCTTCTGCACCTTCCTATTCCCTTATTAGGCTTGAAGGCAGTAAAGAGATATTGTTCAGTCATCAAGCCCCTGCCTTCTGGAATCCCTTCCCCTTGGATATCTGTTCAAAATCAAATTATATGAAATTCTGGGAAGCAGTTAAGACTTGTTTTTTTAGCCTGGCATTTGATTGCAGATGCAGACTGTTATTATTTTGGGCTTTGTTTATGTATCTTTTTATTACTTGTCCTTGACTGTATGTCTTGATTAATTTGATTATTACTTGTCCTTGACTACATGTTATGATTCATTTTATGCTTGTTTTATTTTGTAAATCGCTTTATTTAGTATCAGTTGAGATATGGATTGCCAATGCTCTGGAGTGTGCTACCAATAACAGGACACCCATGGCCCAGCGAAGGAGGGGCTGCCTAGAATAACCATCATCCTCAGTCTCTAGAGGGAGTGTGTGTGACACAAGAGATCCCAGGTGCATTCTAGCCTGAGTGGTTTTGCATGGTTGAAATTGAGTCAATGAGCCAAGCAGCTGGTATATGGCCCTCCCTCTGGGTACCCAGCCAATGATTTGTGCACTGGGTGGCCTATGTTTGATTGGCACAGAGGCACACTGACATCATTAGGGGCGCTGGTAGTCCCCACTGGCCCCAGAGTTGGCATGATGAGAAGAGAGGGTGGAGCCAACAGGGGATTTCAATGTGGCCAGCTCCTGCATCCATTCCTCTTTTGCCTTTTTTGCCCCGGACCAGGACAATTTTGCTTCTTTTGCTGTTTTGCACTGGGAAAGTAAATAGCTCCTGGGGGATCCATCAGCTTCTCCCACTCTGTTCATAGGCCAGCATAGTAGGTTACAGTTTCCTCTGGACCAAGATGCATTAAAATGTGGAGCATCATTCTGGAGGAAAGTTCCTTGAAGGTGTGGTGCATTGGTCACAAAGATTTCTTGCAGCATGGGGCCATCCCCATTGCTATTGTCTCTGCCTCTGTATGTGTATGGGGCCTGTGTCTTGGAATGATGCTTGGCCATTGTCTTGCCCACTTCTGTCAGTGCTGTGGTTGGCTGTACTGGCCTGTGCCTGTGGAGTAGATTCTAAACATCAAAATCACAGAACATATAGAAAGACATGGTTTAATGGATCAAAGTCAGCATGGCTTTACCCAGGGCAAGTCTTGCCTCTCAAATCTGCTTCACTTTTTTGAAGGAGTTAATAAACATGTGGATAAAGGTGAACCGGTAGATATAGTATACTTGGATTTTCAGAAGGCGTTTGACAAAGTTCCTCATGAGAGGCTTCTAGGAAAAGTAAAAAGTCATGGGATAGGTGGCGATGACCTTTCGTGGATTGCAAACTGGCTAAAAGACAGGAAACAGAGAGTAGGATTAAATGGGCAATTTTCTCAGTGGAAGGGCGTGGACAGTGGAGTGCCTCAGGGATCTGTATTGGGACCCTTACTGTTCAATATATTTATAAATGATCTGGAAAGAAATACGACGAGTGAGATAATCAAATTTGCAGATGACACAAAATTGTTCAGAGTAGTTAAATCACAAGCAGATTGTGATAAATTGCAGGAAGACCTTGTGAGACTGGAAAATTGGGCATCCAAATGGCAGATGAAATTTAATGTGGATAAGTGCAAGGTGATGCATATAGGGAAAAATAACCCATGCTATAATTACACGATGTTGGGTTCCATATTAGGTGCTACAACCCAAGAAAGAGATCTAGGTGTCATAGTGGATAACACATTGAAATCGTCGGTTCAGTGTGCTGCGGCAGTCAAAAAAGCAAACAGAATGTTGGGAATTAGAAAAGGAATGATGAATAAAACGGAAAATGTCATAATGCCTCTGTATCGCTCCATGGTGAGACCGCACCTTGAATACTGTGTACAATTCTGGTCGCCGCATCTCAAAAAAGATATAATTGCGATGGAGAAGGTACAGAGAAGGGCTACCAAAATGATAAGGGGAATGGAACAACTCCCCTATGAGGAAAGACTAAAGAGGTTAGGACTTTTCAGCTTGGAGAAGAGACGACTGAGGGGGGATATGATAGAGGTGTTTAAAATCATGAGAGGTCTAGAACGGGTAGATGTGAATCGGTTATTTACTCTTTCGGATAGTAGAAAGACTAGGGGACACTCCATGAAGTTAGCATGGGGCACATTTAAAACTAATCGGAGAAAGTTCTTTTTTACTCAACGCACAATTAAACTCTGGAATTTGTTGCCAGAGAATGTGGTTCGTGCAGTTAGTATAGCTGTGTTTAAAAAAGGATTGGATAAGTTCTTGGAGGAGAAGTCCATTACCTGCTATTAAGTTCACTTAGAGAATAGCCACTGCCATTAGCAATGGTTACATGGAATAGACTTAGTTTTTGGGTACTTGCCAGGTTCTTATGGCCTGGATTGGCCACTGTTGGAAACAGGATGCTGGGCTTGATGGACCCTTAGTCTGACCCAGTATGGCATTTTCTTATGTTCTTATGTTGGGTCAGACTTATTGCAAGACTGAAGAGAGCAGAAGGGCTGCAATGACTGTTACTGCGTGAGATGAACCTGCCCCACCAAATTTGAGCATGAGTGTATTAAAGCCCAGGGGGCTTCCTCTACTCCACATGTATGGTGCATAGGGCTGCTATCCCCGTCTGGGCTGACCCTCCCCCTTCAGTGACATGTAGTTTATGGCATTTCCTGGGGGTGCATGTGTTGGAGACTTGCAAGTCTGGAGGCTCCACAGCATCTCTATATCCATGGTCTGCTCTGGGATTTCTGTGGACCATTAACCTCCACCTCCAGTGATATGATATACATGCTGGGCATCAGTAGCACTGGTTGCTGCTGGAAATGCATGATGACTTTTGGGAGGGGATATCCTCATATTTAGGCCTGGGTGGGAGGACTGTAGCATGGCCTGGCAGGACTAGTGGTGCCCTGACTTATCTCTCTCTCCCTATCTGTTGCCCTCTCTCACTTGAGTAGGCCCTGCACTTAAATTCATCTTTTTTTTTAAATTAAAAAAACAATAGGGGATGGTGTTTGGGAAGATCTGCCCAGTGGAAGTCTATGCTCCTGTGTTGCCATTGATGGCGGATGTCTGCCTCAGTGGCTCCTATCTACACTCAGGTCTGGGTTAGGTGCTACTGCTCCAGAACTCTGCACTCAAAGGAGAACTGTGGTGGGAGGGCATGGGAGTATGGAATGTGACCAATACCTTGGGAAGGAAGCCAACACAGCTTGTGCTTGATATTGCCTGCTACCTATTAAATAGGTGCTGTGCAGCCCAGTACCATGAACCTGGTCCATATGGGTGGTCCTGGAGTGCAACAATCAAGCACATGATTGGAGGATCTCTGCTGGCTCCACCAGATATTCATAGATTGATGGAACTTTCTCCTTCTCTGGAGCAATAGAGGTGACTCTGAACTCTTTTGTGGTAGCATGCACAAATTCTGTATGCAGAAAACTGGAATAGGCAATAATAAATGGTATCCATGCAGTTACATGGTTCTTACAGGTGACTGTACTGGTAAAAGGCAGGGAAGAAAATAAGATTCAGCACACCAGTGCAGATTATATCCTATATTGAAAACCTTTGTAGTCCCATCCGCTTCCTATGCCCAGCCAGGTGTCACAGTAAACATGGTCAACCCTCCATGTTCATCCTTTTTGGTAGGTTGCAGTGGTAGCTTCTGAACAGCATTTGTCAACACATCAGCAAAAATCCTTTCTGGTGGGTGGTATCCAAGTTTAATAGTGGCCTTCCCATGCACTGTGAGCCAATATGCCCCTTGTTTTAAGTTTTGCCCCTGGACTGTTCAAAATCAACTGTTTTTTCCACAGTCTCATCTGGATCCACAGTGATACCTGTATTTAATGGTTTCTATCTGTTCCAGGTTTGAAGGGGGTCATGATGTTTGACAAGGGTATATTATCAAAATGCACACTCCAGCTTATCTATCCCAGGGAATAGGATCCTATATCCCGTCCTTGGTTCGCCATATCGTTTGGATTGTTTGAAGTCTTTACCTTTTTTGCCTCAGTTGGTAACTCAACTATATTCATACTTGCCATTTATCCCAGGAGTCATGATGTTTGATGAGGGTGTTTCATTGAGGAACATGCTCTGGATTACTGTCACATTGTCTCTCCCGGGGAATAGGATACTATATCACTTCCTCTGTTCACTGTATTGTTCAGACTACTTTGTCTCCTTTTTATTTGTCTTGGCCATTGCTTCACAGTCTCATTTGGGTCCATGTGACACCAGTATTTATGGTTACATCTGTTCTGTGCATGTAAAGGTCACAATGTTTTATAAGGGTATCTCATTGAAGTTCATGCTGTGATTTGTTGTCACCTTGTATATCCCAAAGAAAAGGATCCTGTAGCCCTTGAGCTATTCAGCACTGGGATCTGTCTGTCATCTTGGGGTGCTTATCACACAAGATGTACATGTCAATATATCCTCAGATGATGCATGTGAGGCTTTCTCCTGTACTAAATTTTGTGTGACAATACCTCATTTGCCTATATTGGCAACAAGTTTAGCAGATAATTTACAATAAATTGCACCTTTAAGGGTTTAGTGGACCCTATAGATGTAATCACAGGATCAAGACCAGCAAGCCTACATATAGTCCAACAGAAGGGTGGGGTTATGGCTCAAGGCCAGTACAGCACCCTTCTGACATACTGAGCTAATGATTTCTTACTGGGCCACCATGTGGTGAGCTATTTCTGATGCATTGGTACGCTTCTTTTGTGAATAAACAGGTCCCGGAGTATCTATCACATCTCCTGACACCCTACTCCCCCTTCTAGAGAACTCCACTCCTCACAAATGGTCCTTTTTGTCTTCCCTCATCTGTTGCAAAACTGTTCAGACAAGACAGAAAACCTTTAGATGTTACGCTCCGAAAATCAAGAATAAGGCTCCACAGCTCATTCGCCTTAAAATGTGCTTTCTTACCTTCCAGGAGAAAGCTAAAGCATGGTTGTTCAAATAGATCTTCTTTCAGTCCGATCTATAATGCCAATCTTACCAGCTAGAACCCTTATTGTAAGAAATTTAGTCTCATTGTTCTGCACAATCAGCAAATCCATTCACCGAGAAGCCATGCAGCCTCCTTAATCTTCTTTTGTTCGTTACTGGCCCAACCACTCTATAATCTTTTCTGATTGGTGACCTATCTCAGGTTGGTGAATATCAAATCTCATCTGAAATATTAATAAAAGGCTTCCAAACTCAGGTGCACCTACTCTCTCACATTAATTGTCTTCTTATTTCTCCTGGTTTTTATTTCTTGTTTAATGGTTCTTTAAATAGTTCTTCCAGTTTGATGTCTGAATGTTCTGTTTGATGTGCATCGCTTTGAGAGATTCATTGTAATCTGTAAGGTGATTCATAAGTGTTAATAAATACATAAATATTATACAAGTCTGTTCACAGGTAAGCTGGCATCAATTTACAGTCAGTTCTTCCAGCTTTCTTTCTTACTGCTTGTTATGGGACATGTACATTCTGCATCAGTTATCTACTTCTATTACGCAGGGCAGTCACACAAATTAATAGGCTACAGGTGCTTAGCAGCACCTTGTGAAGAGGCTACTCCTGTTTCATCAGGACTCTTCACTACTGGACTTGTATCAGTTTGCAGTCAGTTCTTAAAGGACTCCCTCCAGAATGCACAGTACGGTACATACACTCACGCCGCATTAGTCATCTTCACTGCTACTTCTGATTACATAGGGCAGTCATGATCAAATAGGCTTCAGGCACTCAGCAGCATTTGCCATTTACACCAGGCTGGCCAATAGTCCTGCTCTATCATAAGTTTCCTTGTTTCCCCTGTGCAGGCAAGAGCTAGTGACTGGCAAGGATGGCTGCAGTGAAGCTTTGGACTCTCTTCTATAACTCATGCATGGAAAGTTTCCGTAGATTGGAGTACAGTGGATCTTTTGTAACTCATATTTAGTGTGAACAGACTATGCTAGAAACCCTTACACCTCCATGGCTTCTGTACAGAAGTGGAGGCTTACTATGGATCAGATGGTTGCTGGGGTATTCAGCAGTCGATGGACAGTACAGTGGGTCCCCTCATAGCACATTCATTCTACTTTCTTACACAGATAATGACCTAGGAAGATGATTTGGTGTTTTACCACTTGGTCGGTTTATCTGATGATGATTTGTCTTTCTTACCTACCAGTCAGCTGGTTTGAGATCATCCCTCACTGCAGAACTGTTAGCAGATTGGGTGGGATGCCAGACAAATGTGAAAGGCAGGATTTCACCTGCCACACTTGGGCAAATGTTACTTGTCCATATCTAAGAGGCCCAGAAGAGGTGTACTGGTCAGATCTGGGACATGACTAATTCATGCATTTGATGAGCAGGCTGTACCCTATGTATTGGGGGGGGGGTCCTCCCTGCTCTCTCCTATTCCTCCCTTCTTTGAGTGGGGATGGGCAATCAGGTTGTCCTCCTTGTAGTGGGGTGTTTGATCATAATTCTGGAGAGAGGGGGATTAGTTTAGTGGAGGGGCGAGAGGGCTTGAGCAAGAACAGACGACTAGGTACATGGATTTGGATGACCCGGGGGTGTGAAAGCTGATTGGCCCATGGGTTGGGCAGGAACAAACCTGAAGGGTTAGTTACATAGATGATAGCAGGGCAGGTGGTCAAGCTTGCTGTTTGGCAGTCTGCTTGATGTGACTGCCCTCTATAGCAACTCAGATTTGAGAAGGTACCACTGGGACGGAAGCAGGCTTTGTTGTCAAATGGTTGAGGAAGTAGGCCTGATGGCACCTCCCATGAGGACATAGGCAGGCTCAACCACCCTTTCCAGATAGCTAATAAAAGGCTGTGGCCATTTATATCCATTATGGATTCTGTTGTCTTTGTAGTTTGTTGTGTGTTTCTGTACAAGAGAATGGCAACCCTACCGGTGTCATGCCTGCCCCAGTTATTTTTTTTACTGCTAATCCATGCTGCGATATACACACACCTTGCACCTGTGAATAAATCTCCACAACTAAGCACCTAATATACTACTATTACAGTGGAATAATTAATTACAAGCCGTTAAGCCCGTCACAACGGGCTACATTACATTTTTGTTTTCGGTCCATTTTCGAAAACAGCACCCTCCAACACTTTTTCTCCCTCATTCCCCCTTCCCCCTCAGTCACTCACCCCCTTCCCACCCCTCAGTCTTACTCACTCTCTGTCTCCCACTGCCTCCTTCCCCTCACTCTCACCTCCCTCCCCTTCCCTCAGTCACTCCCACCTCTCTCCCCTTCCCTCAGTCACTCCCCACCCTGTCTCAATCCCATCTCCCTCAGCCCTCCTCCACTCCCTTTTTCTCTGCTCCACAACTTCTTACCCTTCCACTTACTCACATCCCTGTCTCTCACCTCTCCCTCCCTCTCAGTACCTCCCCCTACCTCCCTCCCACTCAGTCCCTCCCTCCCTCTCACTCAGTCCCTCCCTCCCTCAGTCCCTCCCTCCCACTCAGTCCCTCCCCCTCACTCAATCCCTCCCTCTCACTCAGTCCCTCCCCCTCCCTCAGTCCCTCCCTCCCAGTCCCTCCCTCCCTCTCTCTCCCTCCCTCTCTCTCCCTCCCTCCCTTGCTACTGGCCGCCGCTGCCGCCGCTCCTCATCATTCGCTGCCGCCGCCGCCGCTGCCACCGGACGCCGCCGCTGCCGCGGCCACCCGACACCGCCGCCGCCGCTGCCACCGGACGCCGCCGCCGCCCGACACCGCCGCCGCCGCTGCCACCGGACGCCGACACCGCCGCGGCCACCCGCACCGCCGCCGCCATGTTTTTTTTTTTTTTGACGCTGGTTAAGACCGACGTCCTTGCCCGCACATGCGCAGTAGAGCTGTGCTCTACTGCGCATTTGCGGGCCGTCGGTCATGGCCCATTTATAAGGTAGATACTGAACAGTTCATCAAACAAAATGTTCATGGTTCAAAATAAGTGGAAAACAAATATTTTTGCAAGAGAGACGGAGTCAATGGTGCCACATTACTAAATAAAGTGCTTTCTTTAGCGAGTCTAACAAAACAAACTGCTGTTAACACTGCCGGTGACCTTGTGTTCATTGAGCGTGGCAATATACCTGTACACAATCAGAATCCAGCACAACATTGTTTGACATACATACCGGTTATAGTATAATATAATCTTTGAGAGACCATCAGATGCAGCTCCTTTACACTTAATTCATGTATTCAGTATTCTTACTTGATGAATTCAAGCCCCTGACGCAGCCCTACTATAAGAGGGCGAAACTCGGCCAGAGTCGGGCATTTTAAAGACACCAGTTTCTATAATAAAGAATCCAAAAATTGGACATTTTGGCTTCTAATTTTCAACTTGTTGCCTCCACGGCTTGGTTAGATAGCCTTCCTTGTTGCTTTATCAATCACTGGAGTAGTTAGCTATTTATGCTACTATAGGAGGCGTTATAAAGTGGTTTATTGTCTCCTTTGAAATAAATTTTAATTGACGGACGTCAGGCATCTATTTCTCTTTTTTACTTCCTCAAGGCTTTTATAGATCACCTATCTTTTTGTTTTGTGGGCCCGTCCTTCTAGGTTGAAAGAACATTTTACAAATCTCATCGTTGTGTGAGTTTCCTCACTTCGAAGGTCATCAAATCTTCACAAGAGAGCACTATTCTGTTTGTAAATTTCACTTGAATGTCAAAGTGGCCCCTAACCCTACAGTAATACCTAAACCTCACCTCGAGTTACTAGGTGGGCCTCCTATAGTAGCAAAAATAGCTGCTTACTATGGTTCCCCCCCCCCAGATGCTCTCTCTCCCCCCCCCCCCCAACACATCTCAGGCCCTTTCCCAGCCTAAAAATGCCCAAAACGGAATTTGCGAAAAATTCACAATTTGCATTATGAGCATGTCTCATGACATCGCACAGCTTAATGCTAATGAAAAAGATGTAGTTATTTTCCGTGTAAAAACTGTGCGATATCATGCATTTATGGCTTTATGAAGCCAGCCCACTTTTATAAAATCCCCTCCTCCCCGATCCCTCCCCTTTTAAAAATTAGCATCACACCATGTGTTATGGTGCTTTTCGCATGCATTAAGGCGTTTTTCGCATTCGAAAACGCCTTAATGCATGCAAAAACGTCATTTATTTATTTATTTATTTAAATTCTTTTTATATACCGATGCTCAAGACCAGGTCTTATCGTACCGGTTTACAGTAAACAAGGGGTAACCAGTTAACAGAGCAAACAACAACAAAAGTTACATTATAACAGGGAATGTAGAACTAGGCTGTTAGAGAGAAAATAGGTTAAACAATGCGAGTTGGAAAATGACCCTATTAGTCGGTTAGCATAATATTCAGTGCTGTCTAAATGTATGTGGATGTCTCTGTCCATATAAATGGCCTACCTAATTTAATTTCACAACTATGGCTAAATATCCAGACAAGTTAACTTGCTAAAGTTAAATAGTTAGTCCCTCTTATTCTGTACCATTTTCTCTATTTATATTTTTTCTGTATGGGATCAAATAATTCATTCATTGAGTCCTGTTATTGGAGGATTTGATAGCTTATGATTTAACAAAAAGGCATTTGTTCAATCAGTAAACAGATTTTCCACTTGCTATGTCTTTGCATTTCCTGTCAACAGATGTAAACTAGCTTGCATGCATTAAATGAGTTATTAACACACAATTACTTGTGTTATCATTTAACATTTGTTAATGCTTGTGACAGCATTTAATGCACTTTAGAACATTGTTCCAAAAACCACACATCAGCGACAGAAATTCATTCCCTGCTGAGAGCCAAATGAGAATGAACTCCCTCATCTAGTACACATTCATTCTATATATTCTTTGACAGTAACTTTCAAACTGACGCAGGCACACATTTGCGCACGTGTCAGCCTGCGCCCAAGTACGCTGTGATTTTATAACATACACGCGCATATGTGAAAAACCCTCTCTCAATCCTTAAAACCCTACAGATCTGCCTAGTTTCCTTTATTTCATAACTTAAACATCCTCCATAGCAGAAGTAAAGTTACATGGCAGGAGATCTGGGGGCATTCCCAGGCACATACGTTTCTATATGGGCCCTGAAACACCCATGCCCCTCCCAGACCATACCCATGCCCCACCACTTTCTGAAAATGTTTGAGATGTGCATGTTACGGGAGATACACTGGTATCCAGGCTGCTTTTAAAATCCATTCAGCATGTGAGAGCCCAAGTTGTGCAATCATCCCCTAATAGATGCAAGTGTCAGGCTTTTAAAATTCATTTTTGTATGTTTTATTGATGGAATTTTATTAGAAATAGCTTATCCCCTAGTTATGCCATGATTTATCAAGTGCCTTGGTTAAATTATTTTATCTTTAATTTTAAGCTCCAATTGTGTCAGAAAGCGAAATCAATGGTTGGGGCCAGTGTGCACAAAATGTATAGGGGACCTGTTGATTTGAATGCATTTGAGAAGAGTTGGTTAGCCTCCTCAGGCCCCATTAATTATTAGGGATATGCATTTTTCAAAAAGAATGGGCATCCCAAAATAAATGAGACCCCATTTGTTTCTTTCGGAGGACCCTAAAATGAATGGAGGTCCCCTAAATTAAACAAATCTTATTTGTTCTATTCATTTAGTTATCCAGTCATTTCTATGGCCCATGTATGGAGAACAGGTGTAATAAAGTAAATTACAGTTAGGAATTGTTACGTAGCATAGCAGCCCGCGTTTCCCAGTGAGTGATGTTTGACATCACTACCTTATCAGACCCTGGGTAGGACATGTTGTCAAGGAGACAACAAAGACAATCTATCACAGTGAAGAATTTTTCTAATCTAACCTTTCGCTACTTTCCGGATCAAGTGACATTGATCTTGAATATTGAATATATTTCAGATGGACTATGGAAAGTGCATTTCTTCAGTAGACATTGTCTTTGGAGGATGCTGGTTTGTGTTGTATCAGAGTTCTTAGTTTTCAACTTGTCTTGAACAACGTTTTGGCTGCAGCCTATTTTAATCTGTCATTGTGCCAGTCAGCAGAGAAAGACAGGTAGGCAGTAGTTCTGCACTGCATTTATTTTCTCCCTTGGGGGAGGGTGAAGAGTTTGGGGGTGGATGTAGTAGAGTGGGAAGAGTTACTGCACTGCTACTGATTTTGTCTCTGTCTGCCTGGGTAGTGGGCATTGAGCAGTGTGGGCACTAGATGACTGAGCAGTACAGAGACTGAATCATAGCAGGCTGTTTTGTGGAGCCTATCCGCTCAGCAGTCAGCGTCAGAAGTAGTGCATTCCACGCAATGTGACATTCAGTGCAGCATTGTCTCTGTGTTTGTGAAAGTCCTCTGCACACACACATTAAAGTGGCACAGTCAGTGGGTAGGTATATAGTCAGTTACAATACTACTAAGAAACTAAAAATAATTTCAATATCCAAAATCCTCAGTGACAAAATCCTTTCTATAAGGGATATTATATAAGTTGCAAATGTTGGCAGCAACAAGAAAAGTAGTAGTACCTTTATTAGGGACTTGCTGTCTAAATCCAACTGCCATACTCCTAATAGCACCTTGGGGAACTTGCTGCCTGATGCTCAGTTGACAAACCCCTAATATCACCATAGGGGACTTTCTGCCTGAAGCCTACCTGCCATACCCCTGGTACCACTATAGAGGATTTGCTGTCACAAGCCTTCTTTCCATGCCCCTTATACTACCATAAGGATCTGACTGTTAACACTTTGCCTGTCATACCCCTTTTACCACTTCATAGATTTTGGTGTTGCTGCTCCACCTACCCGCTATGCCTATTAAGGATGAGCATGGTAGTTTTCGTACCTCCATATTATTTGCTGTTGTTTGTTTCTTGGCTGTACTGAGGTGATTGTTTTCCCCAGGAAAAAACTGAACATCTTTTTTTTTTTTAATGTCTCTCTTCCCTTCACCTATATTACATTTCTTTGTTTTGTTCTAACTTCACCCTCTGCAATTATCCCAGGCTGGTTCTCCAACCCTTTGTTTTTTAACTTTTTATTTAAACAAAGTCAGAATACAGACATTGCATTGGTATCTTACATAGGTCTCCGACAATCACAAGCCAAGGCACAACATCAAAATACTATCTGCTTCTAGTTACAGTGAATGATAACATTTCCAATAAGGTTCCCAGATCTTGTTATTTAACAATTCTGTATCATTTAACATCAATGTTAACTTTTCAGTTAAAGCAACTGAGTGAATCTGACTCTGGCAAAGGTCCAGTGTTGGCACAGATTTCCATTTCAAAGCAATGGATAAACATGTCACTTAGGGAAACTGTTTTATCAAAGGTTTCTGATACTTTCCAAATCTATGAATACCCCATAGAGCCAAGAGACAAAGCCCTGGGTAAAAGACAACCGAACATCCCACTATTTGTCCAGTTATGTGCCCCACTCTCTGCCAAAAGGTGGAGATATATGGGCATGCCCACCACACATGCAAATATGATTCCGTATGCCCACAGCCTTGCCAACACAAAGGAGAGGCAGAGGCATCGAACTTAAAATAGAGCGTGGATATCTATAACTTCTCATTAATAATCTGACCAACAATTCCGCTTTTTTAGCACATAAAGAAGACTTTTGCGCTTTACGCCAAATGAGCCTCCATGTCTTAGGTTCTATCCGTAGTCCCAAATCAGTTGCCCATCATTCCTCAACATTCAAGATAGGGGTACAATTTAGGTGGGATTGCACAATCGCCCTGTAGAGAATGGGACACACTTTCCTCCTCGTAGGACCCCCAGCAAGAGTTAACTCGACTGGTGAGGGCCTAGTCCACTGCCAGCCTTCCCTCTGTTTATTGTTCAGCACCTCAAGCAAATAGGTGTAGTATGAGCAGGACTGGGTAGGAATTTCAAACTTTTCTTGAAGCTCCTCAAAGGATCTATCCTCCTCATACAGATCATTCAAGCATTGCAATTCTGCCTCCCAACATTGTTTTGCCTCATAGATATAAGTATGTAAGGACAGAGAAGGGTTCTTCCACAGGGGCGAAAATGCTAGAAGTCCCTTTCCGATAATACCCAACCCTCTACATAGTGCTCTCCAAGATTTAACAGTACAGGCAATGGTGAAACACATTCTGCAGACTCTTCTACCGCCAGGGGATAATTAAGGAGAGGTAATCAAGGAGAGAAGATCGGTCTCCCCTGCCAAATTCTTCTCATAGCTAACCACAGCAATAATCTATCTCTATATAACCAATAAAAAATTCCCCACAAGCAGGTGGCCCAGATGTAGGCTTGTAGATCCAGAAATGCCATGCCTCCCCATTCCTTAGGCCTACACAGAGTGCACAGCTTTACTCTTGCTGGTTTACCACCCCACAAAAACTTTAAAAACATGCTGTTCACCATCGTAAAGAAATGTTTAGGAAGAAAGCAAGGCAGATGTTGAAATAAATAAAGCAACCTTGGAAAGATGTTCTTCTTGATAATGTTAATTGTGCCACCCCCCCCACCCAAGAAATATAATAACCCATCCAGTCCTGCAAATCCTGCTGAATCTTGGTGAAAACGGGTGCACAGTTGAGCCTAAGGAGATCCCGGCATATTATTATCCAAATACTTAATATGAGATGGAACTTTTTTGAAGGGCGCAAAACAAGAAGGGATATCGTCCACCTTACTAATGCCAATAGGAAAGACTTCCGATTTGTGGTAGTTCACCTTGTATCCAGAAGCTTCCCCAAATGCCACCAATTCCGCTAATAACCTCAGCCCTAATCTGTTAGGCTTAGACAAATATAATAGCAGATCATCTGCATATAGGGAAATGAGATGCAGCTTGTCTCTCATTGGTATACCCTGTATCTCCCCATTGGCCTGCAAACAGGTTGCCAAGAATTATATGGCCAGGTCAAAAAGCAGTAGGGATAATGGACAGCCTTATTGAGTACCCCTCTGAATAGGGAAGGATTCCGAAATATACCTATTCATAATAATTCAAGCCCTCGGGTGATCATATAATGCCCGGATTCAGTTACTAAAATGCTCTGGGAACCCATACTTACAGAGAGCAGCAAATAGAAAAGGCCAATGTAACATATCAAAGGCTTTCTTGGCATCTAGACTGATCACGAATCCGGCAATTTTGTCATGTTTAGCCATAGCCATCAAATCAAATAACCACCTGGTTTTATACATCAAGGACCGGCCCTTAACAAAGCCTGACTGATCCTGTCTGATTAGAGATCCCAGGCAATTTTCCAGCTGAAACTATAGTACCTTAGCCAAAAGCTTCATATCTGCATTAAGCAGAGAGATATGCCTATAAGCTTCCAGCTCAGTGGCATCCCGACCAGGCTTAAGCAATAAAATGATATTAGCATCTGTCAGCATTCCTATTTGCCCTGGATGTTGCTGCAAATAATCACATAAATGTTTCAGAGAGCCAGTCAACTCTGAAAAGAAGCACTTATAGAAATCTACCAGGTAGCCATCTGGCCCTGGGCTTTTCTTAGTCGGGAGCCTCCTGGAGTTCCAATGTAGAGATAGGCACCACCTATTTATCCTTCTGAACCTGAGTCAATGTCAGCATATACAGCCCCTCCATATAGCTATCTATCACCATCAGGAGGCACGGCCTCAGCAGACGTTAGATACAGCTGTAGAATAGAGTCTTTATTAGAGAGGTAGAAAGACACAGCCCGCGGAGCAGGAGGTGCAGGAGAAAAATATCAAAGTCTGTGCAAAGGGGTATACCCAATGGGGCGGATTTTAAAAGGAGCGCGAATAGCCTACTTTTGTTTGCGCTCCAGGCGCAAACAAAAGTACGCTGGATTTTAGTAGATACGCGCGGAGCCGCGCGTATCTGCTAAAAACCTGGATCGGCGCGCGCAAGGCTATGGATTTTGTATAGCCGGCGCGCGCCGAGCCGCGCAGCCTACCCCCGTTCCCTCCAAGGCCGCTCCGAAATCGGAGCGGCCTCGGAAGGAATCCTCTAACGCCCTCCCCTCACCTTCCCCTCTCTTCCTCTACCTAACCCACCCGCCCGGCCCTGTCTACACCCCCCCTTACCTTTGTTGGGGGATTTACGCCTCCCGGAGGTATTCCCCGCGCGCCAGCGGGCCTCCTGCACGCCGGGCCGCGACCTGGGGGCGGGTACGGAGGGCGCGGCCACGCCCCCGGACCGCCCCGGGCCGTAGCCACGCCCCCGTACCCGCCCCAAAACGCTGTCAACACGCCCCGAAAACGTCGCGATGACCGGGACCGCCCCCGACACGCCCCCGACACGCCCCCCTCGGAGAACCCCGGGACTTACGCGAGTCCCGGTGCTCTGCGCGCGCCGGTAGGCCTATGTAAAATAGGCTTCCCGGCGCGCAGGGCCCTGCTCGCCTAAATCCGCCCGGTTTTGGGCGGATTTAGGCGAGCAGGGCTCTGAAAATCTGCCCCAGAGGGAATACCTCAGATGTGGAGATCCGGTAATGGTCCGCAGAGCGGGTACACCAAAGCAGTTACTCCGTAGGGATGATGCGGTAGTGGCCTGCAGTGCAGGGTACACCGAGGGATTCCTTATTCCCAGGTGGTATGGTAGTGGCCCAAGGTACGGGGTACACCAGTAAGGTTCCTGTAGCGATGATGCGGTAGTGGCTTGCAGTGCAGGGTACATCGAGGGATTCCTCACCTCCAGATGGTATGATAGTGGCCCAAGGTAAGGGGTATACCGGTGAGGGTCCTGTAGTGAAGATGCGGTAGTGGCCCGAGGCACGAGGTACACTGGAGAGGATCCCACAATAAAGCTGGTACAGTAGTGGTCCATGAAGATAAGGTACTCACAGAGTGGTAGTTCCAGGAGAGGGCCCGGGGAACGGGAACAGACAGCAGTCCAAGGCAGAAGGCCCTACAAGGAGCAGAAAGCCAGAGACGAGGAAGGGCCCCCAAGGAGCGGGTACCCAGATCATCTCATGCCGAAGTGCAGGAACTGGAACAGGAAGTCCGTAAGCATAAAGTGGATTCAGCAACAAGGGAACTCCTTGCTAACTCGTCAATAGGCAGGGCCAGCCAGCTTAAGTACAGCAGAGTGAAAACGTCATCAAGAGGGGACACTCCCGAGGTTCCCGCCATGACGTGCTTAAGACTGGCCTGTGCACGCACGCCTGAGTGATCTCGGAGGTAAGATGGCGGTCGGCAGTGCCCACGCTGTCCCGGGAACGCCAGGAAGGTCGGCGGTAGCTGGCAGAGGCCGCCACTCTCCCCAATGATGTCAAGGCAGCAAAGAAAGAGGTGAGCATTAGTGGTCGCAGCCGTCTGCGATCGACAATCGTAACAGTACCCCCCTTCTAAGGGCCCCTCCCCGGGGGTTTTGATTTCCTAGGATGAGAAGTGTGGAATTGTTTAATCAGTTACTTGTCGAGGATATTGGTTGTGGGTTCCCAACTATTCTACTTGGGACCAAATCCTTCCCATGAGATGAGATATTCCCAACGCCTTCCACACTTCCTTACTTCCAAGATGTCTTCAACCTGATAGGTGATGTCCTCTTCAGCTGTTAGAGGTTGGGGTTCAGGTGGTTTCCTTGAGAACTCAGACAGGATGAACAGCTTTAAGAGAGAGATATGAAAGGCGTTGTGGATCTTGAGTGAAGGAGGTAACTGCAGGCTGTAAGTAACTGGACCCAGGTGGCGAAGTACTGAAAAAGCCTTGATGTATCTGGGTGCAAAGCGAGCTGAAGGCAGTTTTAGGCAGATGAAGCGGGTACTGAGCCACACTTTGTCTCCGGGATGCAACTGAGGAGCTGCCCTGTGATGGGCATCATAGAACTTCTTAGCCTTTTGACCAGCTTGTTGGAGAAGTTGTTTGGTGTGCTCCCAGAGTTGGATTAGTTCTTGCGCCGAGGCCTGTGCTGTGGGAGATGACACAGACAGAGGCACTGGAAGAAGAGGCAGAGGTTTGCGTCCGTAGACAATTTGGAAGGGTGAAGATCCAGTAGAAGCAGACTAGTGGGAGTTTAAAGCAAACTCAGCCCAGGGGAGCAAATCAGACCAGTCACTCTGCCTAGAATTTACATATGCCCAAAAGAACTGTTTTAAAGTACGGTTCGTCCTTTCCGTCTGTCCATTGGCCTGCAGATGGTATGCTGATGTGAGATCCAGGGATATGTTGAATTTTTTGCAAAGTGACCTCCAGAATTTTGCCATAAATTGCACCCCTCGATCAGAGAGGATGTATCTTGGGAGGCCATGGAGGCAAAAGACGTGGCAGATGAAAAGTTTCGCTAATTCTGGAGCCGAAGGTAGACCAGGTAACGCCACAAAATGAGCCATCTTTGAAAAGCGATCCACCGTGACCCAGATGATGTTGTTGCCACTGGATAGAGGTAACTCAACAATGAAATCCGTGGCTATATGAGTCCACAGCTCACTAGGTGCAGGAAGTGGTTGAAGAAGCCCCCAAGGATGGCCCACCAGAGGCTTTTGCCGGGCGCAAGAAGGGCACGATTCTACGTAAGCATGGATGTCCTCCTTCATGGTTGGCCACCAGTAGAACCTTTGCAGAGTAGAAAGCGTTCTAGCTTGTCCGGGATGGCCTGCAAGGAGAGAGTCGTGCGCCCATCTGAGGATCTTCCTTCTGAATGGTCAGGGAACCACCGTCTTCCAGTGTGTGTAGCAGAGAGGAGCACCCTCATAGGATCGATGATGTGTCACGGAGTATTTGACACATCTTTCGTGGTAAATGAATGGGAGAGTGCATCGGCTCGGGTGTTTTTATCAGCTGGCCGGTATCGCAAGAGGAAATTGAATCTGGTAAAAAATAGAGACCAGCTGGCCTGCCTGTGCTTCAGGTGTTGAGCATGATGTAAGTACTCAAGGTTCTTGTGGTCGGTGTAAACCGTGATTTGGTGTTGTGCTCTCTCGAGCCATGGGCACCATTCCTCGAAGGCTAATTTAATCGCCAGCAATTCCTTGTCCCCAGTTCCATAATTATGCTCCGCAGGGGAGAAGCGTCAGGAGAAAAACGAGCATGGGTGCAAGATGTGATTGGCTGAATGTTGGGTACGAACTGTACCAACACCGACGTCAGAAGCGTCCACTTTGACGATGAAGGGTCGTCGGGGATCCGGGTGGCATAAGCACGGTTCTTGCAGGAATGCCTCCTGGAGTTCATGGAAAGAAGTCACAGCTTCAGGAGACCACTTAGAGGGATTGGCTCCCTTCCGAGTCATGGCTTTAAGTGGAGCAGTCAGTGTGGAATAATGGTGGATGAACGACCTGTAGTATTTATTTATTTAATTAAAACTTCTTATATACCGTTATAGCAAATAAAATTTGATCAAAACGGTTTACAAATATTTCTAATTTAACAAAATAAAAATATTAAAATAAAATAAAGATAGAATTTTTGAATAGTAAAATAAAAATAAAGTTAGAACAAAAATACAATAGGTAACATATCAATATAAAATAATAAATGTATATCTAAAGAAGTTAATACATCTATTTTACTAAAATAAATGCTTTCTGTCGGGTTACACTCAGTCTAGCTAGTCTTACAGATGGAATGTCTAAAAGGCTCGTGTTTGAAGATCTGAGTTCTCTTGACGGCTTATAGATTCTTAAAGTAGAGCAGAGCCATATGGAATTAGCACTGTTTAATAAAGAATGAATTATGGTTAATATTTTATACAAAATCCGATATTTGATAGGCAGCCAGTGTAAATTTTATAAGATAGGAGAGATAGGTTTCTTTAAAATTGTGCCAGTAAGAATGTGAGCTGCAGTGTGTTACGTGCCACACCCGCAGCCGTACCGCGCACGGGACCGCTCACCTTCGGGGTTCCACAGCGAGTCCCAGTTCAGTCTCCTTCGCGGCCCTCGCTAGTCCAGCTAGGTCCCGGCATCCTGCAGCGGCGGTGGTCACCAGGCCTGCGGCTGTGCACCAGGACTCACACTGAGCCTCGGCGTCCTCAGCATCCCGAACCACGCCCCTAGGCACGTGCACGGACTAGACGCTCTGATGTAGGCTCCAGGGCAGGGCCTAGTTCTGCGGCGCACCCTGATTGAGTTCCTGTTAAAAGGAAGTTCCTGGCCTCACTTCCTTGCCTTGGCAATCGGGTCGGTTTGTTCCTGAGATTGCCCTTGTTCGTGCATCTTGCTTGCTTGTCCCTAGTCTCGTTCCAGTATCCTTCTGTTCTAGTTCTGTTCCTGCTTGTTCCTGCTTCCTATCCTGCTTGTGCCTACGTCCGTCTGTTTGTCTCCCAGGTCTTACCCCGTACTGACTTACTGGTAAAGACCTCAGCTTGTTCCTGACCTGCCTGCCTGCCTGCTGCCTGCCAAAGACCTCAGCTTGTTCCTAACCTGCCTGCCTGCCTGCTGCCTGCCAAAGACCTCAGCTTGTTCCTGACCTGCCTGCCTGCCTGCTGCCTGCTTCAGCCTGTTCCTTGACCTCGTCTGACCTCCGGCTCCTGACCCTTGCTTCGTTGACCACTCCTTGGACTGACCTTGGATTCTGACCTTTGCCTGCCTGACCTTGTCCATTGATTCTGGCACTGCCCCTAGCCTTGTCATCACCATCACTATACTGGTTCTCTCTGCTTCAACCTGTCTCTAGCCTCGAACCCAATAGCACTCCCCTAGTCTCAGTGGGCACACCGGACTTCCATTCTCCCAGGAGACCCTGCGAGGTCCACCTAAGTCCAAGTGGCCCAGGTCCCTACGGGCTCCTCCCGGGGGGACCTCGGGCTTCCAGTGGTGAAGCTCTACATCGCCTCTGTCTCCTTCCGAGCTCCGCCCCCTGGTGCAGTCCCTGCACTGTTCCAGGACCAAGGGTCCACCCCCGAGAGCAACAGGTTGCCAAGGCCATGGACTCAGCAGAGTCTCCTGCCTCCAGGGCCCTACCAGGACTGGCAGCTACACTAAAGCAATATCACCAAGCCTTGGAGATGCTGGCTTCTTCGGTAGAAGAACTATGCTTCCAGCTACAAGAAACTGCTATGGCCAATCCTGTGGGCCTCTCGGCCACTATGCTTCCTTAAGTAACTCTGACACTACCTGCACCTCCTAGATACAATGGGGACCCACGCTCCTGTCTTCGCTTCCTTAATCAGTTCTTTATGCAATTTGCACTCCAACCTTCTTTGTTTTTGAAGAAGATCACCAAAGTCACCTTCATCTTGTCCCGGTTGGAAGGGAAGGCCCTGGCATGGGCCTTTCCCTTATGGGAACGTTCTGATCCCATTCTCTCCAAATTGTCTGACTTCATTGCTCTCTTCAAACAGACCTTTGGAGACCCTGGTCAGATGGCTATCGCCAGTCATAGTTTACTCCACCTTCACCAAGGGTCAAGAACCCTCTCTGAATATACAGTGGAGTTCCGAACATTAGCCACAGAACTTGGGTGGCAAGAAAATTGCTTACAAGCCATCTTCCTAGATGGACTCTCGTCTGCTCTAAAGGATGAGCTCTCCGTCCGTGAGACTCCCATATCTCTAGAGGACTTGATCTCCCTTGCCGGAAGGATCGATCATCACCTCTGGCAAAGACCCTATAAGTAAAGGCTTCACGCTCTTCTCCAGTATTTCCTGCAAGTGCACCCTGCACTCCAGCGAAGAACACGGCACCACCACCTTCCTCCACGGTGGAACCCATGGAGGTGAATCGAGGATGGTTGTCTCCAACGGAACATCTCTGCTGTAGAAAAGAAGGGCTTTGCCTTTACTGTGGCACTTCTGGACATCATCTGTAGCCCTGCCCGGTTCGTCCAGGAAACTGCAACGCATGAGCCCGGCGGGGGTCCCGAGCTTGGGTGCAACTGTTTCTGGCCCTCAACTTTTGCTCCCAGTGTCCCTGGGCAACAAGGCCCACAGGTTTGCCACCACAGCTCTCATCGATACTGTAGCGAGTGGCAGTTTCATTATGGACGATATCGTTAAACTTCTGGAAATACCCCTTCAACCGTTAGAGGTGAGTCTTCATATTGCCTCCATCCAAAGAGAACATCTGCCCGGTCTAATTACCCATCGGACCGTGGCCATTCACCTTATAGTAGGTACTCTCCATGAAGAAGAGACATCTTTTTACATGTTGAAACACTCAACGCATCCGGTAATTCTGGGTGCTACGCTGGCTCCAGGCCCACAAACCCCAGTTCGATTGGCAATCCTTGCAGTTGGTACAATGGGGTCCCAAATGCCAAACTACTTTAACTACTTTTCTCAGCTCGGTGTCACCTGTGATACTGGTTTTGAAATCCACAATTCTTCCTGGTCTGCCTCCGCAGTATGCCGAATTCAGTGATGTATTCTAGAAACAGAAAGCAGACACACTGCCTCCGTTATGTAAGTTCAACAGTCCGATTGAACTTCTGCTGGGCACGACACCTCCCAAAGGCAGAACTTATCCGTTGTTACAGCCTGAGACCCAACCCATGTCGGACTATATAAAAGAAAATTTGGAGAAGGGGGTTTATCCGACATTGACTCTCCCGCAGAAGCCGGGTTCTTCTTTGTAAAGAAAAAATATGGTGGACTATGTGCCTACATTGATTACCGGGGTCTCAAAGCGATAACGCGCAAGGACCGTTACCCACTACCCCTTATCTGTGAATTATTTGACTGTCTTGAAGGCACTCGAGTAGTCTCCAAGTTGGATTTGAGAGGTGCATCCAATTTAGTACGTATGCAACCTAATGATATTTGGAAGACAGCATTCAGTACTAGAGATGGCCACTACAAATATGTAGTCATGCCCTTTGGGCTATGTAATGCTCCAGCAGTCTTTCAGTGCCTCATGAATGAGATCTTTAGGGATCTTCTGTACAACTTTATTGTTGTCTATCTTGATGACATTTTGATATTCTCTAAGGACATTGAGAGCCACCGCGAAGATGTTCGCATTGTCCTCCAGCGATTGAGAGAGAATCACCTGTACACTAAACTGGAGAAGTGTTTGTTTGAATGCACCCGTCTACCTTTCTTAGGATATATAATATCTGACCATGGGTTGTCAATGGACCTGGAGAAAGTCCAAGGGATCTGCGACTGGCCCCAGCAAGTTGGTCTTCGAGCTTTGCAATGGTTACTGGGCTTCACTAATTGTTATCGAAGTTTCATTGCCAACTATTCTTCCATGGTTGCCCCCCTCACAGCTATGACTAGGAAAGGGGCCAACACCCGAGTTTGGACACCTCGAGCCATTGCAACCTTCCAGAGGCTCAAAGAAGCCTTCAGCTCTGGTCCATGTTTCCATCACCCGGATCCCAAATGGCCATTAGTGGTGGAAGTAGATGCCAGCAATTGGTGCTGGGGCTGTTCTAAGCCAACACTCGCCTACAGGCAAGTTAATTCCCTGTTCATTCTATTCACATAAGTTCTCCCCACAGAACAATGCTATATGGTTGGTGACCGTGAACTGCTAGCAGTTATCAAGCCCTCCAGGAATGGTGCCCCTGGTTGGAAGGGGCGCAGTACAAATTCACCATATTCACGGATCACAAAAATCTAGAACACCTCAAGGAGGCTCAGCTTCTGAATCTCTGCCAGGACCGGTGGGTCTTGTTCTTTGAGAGATTTGATTTCAACCTCTATTTCTGTCCTGGTTCCAAGAATCAGCGAGCTGACACGCTGCCTCGGTCCTTTGAACCCGAGGATCTTCCGGAAGTTCCTAGTTATATCATCGACCCTGCTTCTATCTCGCTAGCAGCAACCACTGTTGTCCTAGTCGGGAAGACTGTCGTTCCTCGCCGACTACGTGAGTGTGTCTTAAAGTGGGCCCATGATTCAAAACTGGAAGGCCATCCCGGCCGTGCCAGAACACTGGAGATGCTACGCCGACACTATTGGTGGCCCACCATGGTGCAAGATTTACGGAATTATGTGGACTCTTGCCCACCTGTGCGCAACAAAAACCACCAACAGGAAAGCCTTGGGGCTTGTTACAGTCACTCCCGGCGCCTACTGAACCTTGGTCCAGTATTTCGACAGACTTCATCACAGACCTTCCTCTGACACAAAACAACACAGTAACATCAGTCAACCTTTTATGAAGTGGTAGAGAATGTGAAGAGCCAACCAATTCTATAATCTGCCACGTCTATGGTATTTGGATCATTCACAATTCTATAACTGCCTCAAATTAAAGTAGGGGGAGGAAGTGGTGGAACGTGCTGTTTATCGAAGCAGAGGTTTGGAGCTATGGTTGTAGGAGGCATTGATCACCTACTTATCTCCTTGAAGGCATCATACCATGTGTACTAAGTTTCATCATGATGACTGCCGCAACCTCTAAAATTTCAGTATTATTTATGACTCCCCCACACCGTCTCATGCTGCTTCCTGAAGGAAATAAAAATCGCCAAGTCTCCTCTTCCTTGGCTTATATGCTATACCTAGCAAGTCCTACTAGACTATATCTGCTGACACCTTGTTTATGCCACTGTTGTATTGCCCTCTATATTTTGGTTAGGTGATTGTGATAGCTGAATCATGATGTGAACATAAGAAATTGCCATGCTGGGTCAGACCAAGGGTCCATCAATTGGATTGTGGTTTTTAGTCTCGGTTGGAGGACAAGTGCAAGGTGTTGCATATAGGGAAAAAATAACCCTTGCTGTAGTTACACGATGTTAGGTTCCATATAAGGAGCTACCACCCAGGAAAAAGATCTAGGCATCAGAGTGGATAATACTTTAAAATCATCGGCTCAGTGTGCTGCAGCAGTCAAAAAAGCAAACAGAATGTTAGGAATTATTAGGAAGGGAATGGTGAATAAAACAGAAAATGTCATAATGCCTCTATATTGTTCCATGGTGAGACCGCACCTTGAATACTGTGTACACATCTGGTCACCACATCTCAAAAAAGATATAGTTGCAATGGAGAAGGTACAGAGAAGGGCAACCAAAATGATAAAGGGGATGGAACAGCTCCCCTATGAGGAAAGGCTGAAGAGGTTAGGGCTGTTCAGCTTGGAGAAGAGACGGCTGAGGGGGAATATGATAGAGGTCTTTAAGATCATGAGAGGTCTTGAACGAGTAGATGTGACTCGGTTATTTACACTTTCGAATAATAGAAGAACTAGGGGGCATTCCATGAAGTTAGCAAGTAACACATTTAAGACTAATCGGAGAAAATTCTTTTTCACTCAACGCACAATAAAGCTCTGGAATTTGTTGCCAGAGGAGGTGGTTAGTGCAGTTAGTGTAGTTGGGTTAAAAAAAGGTTTGGATAAGTTCTTGGAGGAGAAGTCCATTAATGGCTATTAATTAATTATACTTAGGGAATAGCCACTGCTATTAATTGCATCAGTAGCATGGGTTCTTCTTAGTGTTTGGGTAATTGCCAGGTTCTTGTGGCCTGGTTTTGGCCTCTGTTGGAAACAGGATGCTGGGCATGATGGACCCTTGGTCTGACCCAGCATGGCAATTTCTTATGTTCTTATGATCCTTCTTCCAATTTTTGAAGGATGTTTTTTTGGCTAAAATAGTGTTTCACCTCACCTTTTAACCATGATGGTAATTGTTTTGCCTTCCTTCCACCCTTCTTAAATCGTGGAATACATCTGGACTGCGCCTCTAGGATTGTATTTTTAAACAATGTCCATGCCTGTTGAACACTTTTAACCTTTGCATCTGCACCTTTTAGTTTTTTCTAACTATTTTCCTCATTTTATCAAAGTTTCCGTTTTGAAAGTTTAGTGTTAGAGCTGTAGATTTACTTATTGTCCCCCTTCCAGTTATTAGTTTAAATTTGATCATGTTATGACCACTGTTGCCAAGTGGTCCCACTACCGTTACCTCTCTCACCAAATCCTGCATTCCACTAATAATTAAATCTAAAATAGCTCCCTCTCTTGTTGGTTCCTGAACCAATTGCTCCATGAAGCAGTCATTTATTACATCCAGGAACTTTATGTCTCTAGCAAGTCCTGATGTTACATTTACCCAGTCAATATTGGGGTAATTGAAATCTCCCATAATTATTGCACTGCCAAATTGGTTAGCTTCCCTGATTTCTCTTAGCATTTCATCATCTGTCTGACCATTTTGTCCAGGTGGATGGTAGTATACTCCTATCACTATACCCTTACCCAGCACACATGAATTTCTACCCATACAGATTCTACTGAGCATTTTGTCTCTTGTATGATCTTTATCCTGTTGGACTCTATACCCTCCTGGACATAAAGTGCCACACCCCCACGAAGTTGATCTTCCCTATCATTGCGATATAATTTGTACCTTGATATAGCAGTCTCCCATTGGTTATCCTCCTTCCACCAAGTCTCTGTGATGCCAATTATGTCAATCTCATCATTTACTGCTATACACTCTAACTCTCCCATCTTACTTCTTAGACTTCTGGCATTGGCATACAGACATTTCAAAGTGTGGTTTTTGTTTGTATTAACAACCTGCTTTTAGTTGTTAGGGATAATTTGGAAATCATTAGCTTCGGTAATTTTTTACATATAGGCACATGAACTACGTTTGCCTTTGGAACCTCTCTGTTGGGATGCCCTAACTCTCCTGTTTCATAGAAACATAGAAATGACGGCAGAAAAAGACCAATCGGTCCATCCAGTCTGCCCAGCAAGCTTCACACTTCTTTTTTCTCATACTTATCTGTTTCTCTTGGCTCTTAGTAACCTTAGGTTCTATTTCCCTTTCACCCCCACTATTAAAGTAGAGAGCAGTGATGGAGCAGCTTTCAAGTGAAATGTTAAGTTTGATTAGTTGGGTAAGCGGCAGCATAGCTCTCTGCCGTTGAAGCAGAGATAAGCGTGAAGTATTAGTTTTTCTTCTCCCCTGCCGTTGAAGCAGGGAGCTATGCTGGATATGCATTGAAAGTGAAGTATGCCTTGAAAGTCACATTAACTATCATCAAATATTGAAAAGCCTAATAATTGGTAATACCTATAGCCCATGAACCCATCCCTGTTTTTTTTTTTGTTTGTTTGTTTTTTCTTTTTTTAATTGGGAGATGGCAGCCCTCCATCCTTCTGCTCCGTGAAGGTGGAACACCAACCACTGGCCACTGGCACCCCGCTCCGTGAATGCCTCTGTGGCTACTGCCGCTCCATGCAGTGTTTTGCTGCCTGCTCTTTATACGCATCCTCTAGACCTGATGGATCCACAGTGTTTATCCCATGTCCCTTTGAAGTGCTTCACAGTTTTGGACTTCACCACTTCCTCCGGATGGCATTCCAGGCATCCACCACTCTCTCCGTGAAGAAATACTTCCTGACATTGGTTCTTAGTCTTCCTCCTTGGAGCCTCAGCTCGTGACCTCTGGTTCTGCTGATGTTTTTCTGACGGAAAAGGTTTCTCGTTGTCTTTGGATCGTTAAAGTTTTTCAAATATCTGAAAGTCTGAATCATATCACCCTGCTCCTCCTTTCCTCCAGGGTGTACATATTTAGATTCTTCAATCTCACCTCATATGACATCCGATGAAGACCCTCCACCTTTCTGGTCGCCCTTCTCTGTACCGCTTCAATCTTGTCTCTGTCTCTTGTAGATACAGTCTCCAGAACTGAACACAGTACTCCAGGTGAGGCCTCACCAAGGACCTGTACAAGGGGGATAATCACTTCCCTTTTCTTATTCGATATTCCTCTCTCTATGCAGCCCAGCATTCTTCTGGCTTTTGCTATCGCCTTGTCGCATTGTTTCGCAGACTTCATATCATTAGACACTATAACCCCAAGGTCTCTCTCCTGCTCCGTGCACATCAGCCTTCCCCCCCCCCCCCCCAATCGAATACAGTTCATTCAGATTTCCACTCCCCATATGCATGACTTTGCACTTCTTGGCATTGAATCTCAGCTGCCATATCTTCGACCACTCTTCCAGTTTCCTTAAATCCCGTCTCATTCTCTCCACTCCTTCCGGCATGTCCACTCTGTTGCAGATCTTAGTGTCGTCCGCAAAAATAACAAATCTTACCTTCTATCCCGTTCGCAATGTTGCTCACAAAGATATTGAACAGGACCGTTCCTAACACCGATTCTTGCGGTACACCACTTAAAACCGCTCTCTCTTCAGAGAAAGTTCCATTTACCATCATACATATTCTTCTGTCCATCAACCAGTTTGCAATCCAGGTCACCAACTTGGCACTCACTCCTAAGCTTCTCGTTTTATTCACCAGTCTCCTATGTGGAACCGTATCAAAAGCTTTGCTAAAATCTAAGTAGATGACATCGAGCGCTCTTCCTCGATCCAATTCCTTGGTTACCCAGTCAAAAAAGTCAATCAGATTTGTCTGACAAGATCTTCCCTTGGTGAATCCATGCTACCTCAGGTCCAGTAATTCTCTGGACTGTAGATAGTTCACTATTCTCACTTTCAACAGTGACTCCATTACTTTTCCCACCACCGAAGTGATGCTAACCAGTCTGTAGTTACCAGCCTCCTCTCTGTTCCCACTCTTGTGAAGTGGGACCACCACCGCTCTTCTCCAATCACTCGGCACCACTCCCGTTTCTAGGGATCTATTGAACAGGTCACACATCGGACCCGCCAGCACATCTCTGAGTTCCCTTAGTATCCTTGGATGAATCCCATCAGGTCCCATGGCTTTGTCCACTTTCAGATTCTTTAGCTCTTCCCATACATTTTCTACTGTAAAAGGGTTTTCGTCTGTTCCACTTCCTTCCAGTTTCTTGTTGTGTAGATATGGTCCTTCTCCAGGGTCTTCTTTAGTGAACACAGAACTGAAGTATTCGTTTAATATATCTGCCATTTCTTCGTCTTTCTCCACTCATTGATCATTTCCACCTTTCAATTTCACTATACCACTTTGAACTTTTCTCTTTTCACTGATGTATCTGAAAAATGTTTTGTTACCATTCTTTATCTCCTTGGCAATCCTCTCTTCTGCTTGACTTTTTCATTAGTATCTTATTCTTGACGTTTTTCTTCTTGACTTTTTGACTTTTTCTTCTTGACTTTTTTTTCATTAGTATCTTCTTCTTTACTTCTTGACTTTTTCATTAGTATCTTCTGCTTGACTTGTTTCATTAGTATCCTGCAAGGATACATTTCTCCGAACCATGCACTGCTGAGTGACTGTCGGCTTTCCCCCTTGTTCTAGTTTATAAGCTGCTCTATCTCCTTTTTGAAAGTTAGTGCCAGCAGCTTGGTTCCAGTCTGGTTACGTTGGAGCCCATCCTTTTGGAAAAGTCTCCCCCTTCCCAAATGTTTCGCCAGTTCCTTACAAAACTGAATCCCTCTTCCCTGCACCATCATCTCATCCATGCATTGAAACTCTGGAGCTCTGCCTGCCTCTGGGGACCTGCACGTGGAACAGGAAGCATTTCAGAGAATGCAACTCTTGAGGTTCTTGATTTCAGTTTTCTACCTAAAATCCTAAACTTAGCTTCCAGAACCACTCTCCCACATTTTCCTATGTCGTTGGTGCCCACATGTACCACAACAGCCGATTACTCCCCAGCACTGTATATAATCATTTCTAGGTGAGGCATAAGGTCTGCCATCTTCGCACCAGACAGGCAAGTTACCAGGCGGTCCTCATGTCCACCAACCACCCTGCTATCTACATTTCTAATAATTGAATCACCAACTATGATGGCCGGCCTAACCCTTCCCTCCTGGGCAGTAGCCCTGGGAGACTTGTCCTCGGTTCGGGAGGACAGTACATCACCTGGAGAGCAGATCCTTGCTACAGGATCGCTTCCTGTTACACCAGGTTGATGTTCTCCTACTGGGAGACCTTTCTGATACAAGGCAGCACTGGGGCTGCTAGACTGGATTTGGGACTTGGCTACTATATCCCTGAAGGTCTCATCAATGTACCTTTCTGTCTGCTTCAGCTCCTCCAAGTCTACTACTCTAGCCTCCAGAGATCAGACTCGTTCCCTGAGAGCCAGGAGCTCTTTGCACCGTGCACACATACAACATGTCTGGCTTTTCACAGTGATCTGCAGTATACTCTGACTTCTCAGGCCCCTGTCTAGACCATAGTGTGATGTTGCAGATTACATTCTGGAGGTAGGTGGGCATACAGCATGGTTGGGTGCACTATGACAAGAAGCTGATGTTAATTTCCTCAATTTGGGAAGAAAGGTGGTGAGGACAAGATAGGGATAGAAGGCCAGTTTGGATGAGTAAAATGGACTGAATTTAAGGTGAAGTATGTTGACTCACTTTTTTTTTTTCTGAGAGCCAACACAGCAGTAGGCCAGGTTGAACAATAGGGTCCACACTACTAGGATGGCTACAGTTCATGCCCAGAGCCCTTTGTTTCTGTCAAATAAATTTTTATTTTGTTTCCATAACATTTATGATGTATCATCTTTTAAATAATGCAAAGTCAAGTATTCACAGCTACCTGAGTATGTGTTAAATTTCATTACTATTTTAGCACCAGCAAAATATTGAAACTACTCGTTTTGGATGAACCTGTTATTTAACACAGATATTTCTTTAAATTATATGCACTGGGAATGTTCACTTCAGAATCCTCGTCAGTTTGCTTGAGCAATTTCGAAATAACCCATATTTTGCCGAAACTAAACTTTTATATGGTAGCAAACATTTGTTGACCCATCCCTTATGCAAAATTTGGTAACATTGTGCCCCTGATTTAAATCAGTCCCTTCATTTTCATGTTTATGTCTCTAGAAGTTGCATTAGACTACTTCCACGCAGCATTTCTGATGGATGATATGTTTCAATAATCTGTTGATTGGGTTATAGGTTTAATACAGATTTATGTCATAAATCTATTTAAATTTAATATACAGTATTCCTGAAAAGTATTAACCCAGATCCTTGTCATATTTGTCTTCTATTGGAGACGTACAGCCAAGTGTTATGAATGCAAATAAATAAATAACAGGATTATGCATTCTTTCAGAGGCAGGTGAAGGTTCATCTGTTCCTGGAGGCCTTGGGGGAGTGTAGGTTTTACTTTTTTTTTTTTTTTTTAAATTGTTATTATATTATGTTTCTGATTTGTGTATGTGAAATTGTAAGCTGCCTAGAACAGATGTCTGGCAATTGGGTGGGTAAGAAATTGCTTTAAATAAATATAGCAATCCTTTTTCCCAGTTTCACAAAATGAAGATCGATCATTAGTTTTGTCTCTCTGGACAATTCAAATTAGCTCAAAAGCTGCATATGCAGTTATCCTATGAAATTATGATGGATATTTGTTTAACAATGCAGCTTCCGTACTAAACAAATGTTACCACTTCTATGTATCTGTGTATGTATCATCTGCGACGAGGGGATTATCAGTAGTTTTTTGGGTTTTTTTTAATTCTTTCTTTGTTTTTTATTATTGTCAGGACATTTGTGACACTGATGCTGGAAAAGAGCCAATGCCAAAGCCTTATTTAAAATGCTTTGGAGAGCTTTTAGTACTGATAACTTATGTTCTAAACATAAGCTGTATTTAAGGTAAAAATAGTAAGTTGGACCCTC
Source organism: Rhinatrema bivittatum (assembly GCF_901001135.1). Lineage (NCBI taxonomy): Eukaryota > Metazoa > Chordata > Amphibia > Gymnophiona > Rhinatrematidae > Rhinatrema > Rhinatrema bivittatum. The sequence continues at coordinate 367,625,752 of NC_042615.1, forward strand.
TCGCCGCTCCAAAATGCATGCATGCTATTTATTGTTGGAGAAAAAAAAGGTTTAAATTTCAGAAGTTAGAAAGAAGAATCTGTGCCTAGAATGATATGTTTATTGCCTAGTTTGTCTGATTGATTAAAGCTGTGCATCTGGAAGAGTCGCAGTAGATAATGTTTAATGAACAAGTTTCCTGCCATGCTTTGCCAGTGAAGCTGAACCGTTGATTGAGTGCCAGTTGATGCCAGCTGCAGTTTAAGTTGGTGCGTCTTGTAGCGGCATGTTTTTTTATGGAGCTTTGGGGGTTCCAGTGCCTACTTTTATATGCTAATGTGACATGCTGCTGTATATGTGATGGAACTCTAGAGATATTTGCAGTCAGATAACGTGTTTGTATTGCGCTATTGAATTTCACCCTAGATAATAAAACACCAATCACTTTGCACTAAGGATTCCTTAAATCACCCTTTCACAAGGGTTTTAAGATGTTATTTCTGTTTAATGATAGAAGCTTCTGTGCATTTTCAATCTTCATGGGACTCTCTGAATGATAAAGATAGTATTAAGAAAGAGCACATTGATTTAATTTAAGATTTACAGAATAAGTGTGTGTTTTGCAAGGTAATTTGAAGGAATTTTTGCAAATATATTCAGTGGTATGTAGAAGAAAGGAAAGTATTTCCTTGTTATCAGAATCATGCACAAGAAATTATTAGTAAAGTGCATGGAGATATTGTAATAATTTAAATAATTATAGGTTCTATTTGGTTGCATGCAGTTAATGTATTAGCTGATTATTTTCAGTGAGGAACTGTAGTAAACATTCAACATAAAACAGTATTTGGAGGTATAAGGATAATGCAGGGGTATTTTTATGAAAGTGTGTTAAAATCATTGTGCAAATGTGATTTAACTGCACCTGTTAGTGCTTCTAAAGAAGTTTATTAAAGGTCATAAAACATTTAGAGGAGAATTTTCAGACATTTGTAAAAATTAGCATATTCACATGTAAATAGCCTGACTCGCAAACATGCTATTTTATAAACATCAAACATAAGCCTGTATTTTTGCTTTCGTGCACACATCTATACATGTACAAAAGGGGCGGTCTAGGGGCACCCTAGAGTGGGGCCAAGATTTACATGCATACATTGGTATTTTATGAGACTTACGCGAGTACATGTGGTAACTTAGTAGCAGAATTTTACGCTTGCAAATTCTCTCATGCAATTTATATCAGACTCATCTGGGGTCAATTATTGCTTGGTTGAGAGGTTTGGGTGAACTGCGGGAAGCTGAGACTGAAGAAACCGGATGTTCTCCATAATCTGGAAAAGAACTGGGCAAACTGTTGGAGAAATTGGAAAAGTGGTAATTTTAATAACATGTGAAAGTTTTATAATAAAGCAAGGTACACTCATAAATCAGGGTTTTACGCAAGCAAGTTGTATTTTTCCCCACATAAAATATATGTGTATATGTTTATAAAATAGGTAGGAAAAGTATATATATTCAAATACTCTCAATGCAATGCAGATATTTGCATTTAAGCATATATGCATGCTTATGCTGGGGATGGTCATACATGTATTTTGTAACAGAGATGTTCAGAGGAAAAACATTTGTTTGGTGTGTTCATTCATTTTGTGGGGACCTCAATTAATTTCTTTAGTTTCACTCCCCCCAAAATTATGCCTGCTGAGGGAATAAGACCCCAGTGGTAGCGCAGCATGGCCGGCTCACCTCTGCCCGAGCCCCCGACAGCGGAGAGATGAGGCTCACCCCCACCCGAGCCCCAACAGCAGATAGAAGTGGCTCGTCTCCTCCCAAGCAGCAATAGAGAGAAGTCAGTGGGAAACTTTGGGAAGCGGTGCTTCCTCCCCCCACAGGTGAGGGAAGGAAGACATGGGTGCCAGTTGGCCAGAACCTGCCCACCAACTGCCCCTTTGCCCACCCACCAACACCGCTGAGGGAATAAGGCCCCAGCAGCAACGCTGGAGACACTTGTGCCGGCAGGCGTGCACCCTGCATGAAGGAGCACAGCAAAGGAGCCTGCCCCTTTATGCCCACCCCCCTTTGTGCATGCTTGAAGTGGAGCCAGCCGATGCTTTCCTTTTTTGCCTGTACTACCTAAGGAAAATGGAGCAGGAATACCTCGTCACAATTAAGATAGGACAAGGGTTACATGGAAACCTTAGGAGATCCATGAAAATCAATCAGCAAACAAACACTAACCTAATCCACCCCATGAGAAACAACTCCTCCTCAGCAGCTGACTCTTACCTAATGTTCACACTGCTTCTTCTGAATGCGCAGTCTATCTAAAAAAAAATCCCACTAATAAATGATCTACTTGAAGATTTAAACCCGACCATCTTCTGCATTGCCGAAACCTGACTGACCAACAATGATAATCTGCTCTTAAATCAAACTGAATATTCCAAATCGTTTCTAAAATAAAACCCACAAATCACCCCCTTGACCCCATTCCAGCTAGTTCCTTAAAACAGATACATAGCACTATACTCCAATAATCACATCCTTTATCAATCAATCTCTCTTGGAAGGTTTAGTGCCAGGCACGGCGAATCAAGCAGTAATAAAACCTTTTCTAAAAAATAAATCCAGCAGTTCTGACAATTGGGAAAATTATCAACCCATATCTAGCCTGCCTTTTCTATCTAAAATTCTTGAAAAAACATTTTATCTCAACTAGAGGACAATCTTGATGACCATCACATTCTACATCCAAACCAATTCGGCTTCAGAAAACATTGCTCAACCGAGACTTATTTGTATCCTTAATGGACCCCATATTATGGGGATTTAACAAGGATGAACCTTATATCCGGGTACTAATTGACCTAACAGCAGCCTTTAATACTGTTGACCATTCCCTTCTGAGAAACATCAGAATTGACGGCATTGTATTCAAGTGGTTCACCTCCTTCCTATCAAAATGGACATTCTAAGTCAAACTGAGCAACCATATGTCTGATACCTTCCCGATCGAGAAAGGTGTCTCCCTGGGTTCAGCACTATCCACAACTCTATTTAACAGCTACATGCTTCCCTTATGTAAATTACTATCTGATCTAGGAATCACCATCTACCTTTACGCTGATGACATTCAGTTCTACATATCTTGCACCATCTCCATTGATAATACAATACTGACTCTTGCAACATACATGAAGGCTATACAACATGAACTATTCAAGCTCAAACTAATTCTAAATACAAAAAAAGAGAAATAATTCAGTTAAGAAGAAACCCTTCTATAATGACTCCGCAGACACTTGACCTAGGTAACTTCAATATTACACCCTCAGACCAAGTGCGGGACTTAGGAATACAGATTGATGAGAACCTAACAATGGAAAAGCACATAAATAAATTAATCAAATCAAGCTATGCTAAACTGCACATACTACATAGACTGAAACCATTGCAAACTCATGCATACTTCTATATGGTCCTGAAAACCTTCATGTTTTCAAACCTAGACTACTGCAACTCACTTCTACTCAGAGTTCCTAATTGTCTTCCAAAAAAAACTACAACTATTACAGAATGTAGCAGCTAGACTCTTAACAGGATCCAGGAAATTCGATCACATTTCGCAATCACTGATAGTTCTTCATTGGCTACCTGTGCTATCCCGAATCCATTACAAGGTCCTAACATTAATACATACTGCCTTCTACTCTAACAACACTGGTCTGGTTGGGGTAGCGTTAGAACAATACAAGCCACAGAGATCATTAAGATCCCAAATAAAGTATTACTAGTTATGCCATCATTACAGAATATGCACCTATCAAAATTAAGAGACCAAAATGTTCTCCATAGCAGGCGCTAGACTATGGAACTCTCTACCTGAGACCCTACGACTGACTCCAGAAAAAAGGAATTCAAACAGGACCTAAGAACATGGTTATTTCAAAATGCCCATAACCCAATTTAGACTTTTCTGATCTCATATTTACTCCTACATGGACATATTCATTAAGAACCTAACTAGTGAACTCAGTACCACATCACTTTCAACCCTCAATATCACATCATGTCCCAACCCCTCCCAAATAAATAAAACTGGAACTAATACTTTTTCTTTTCCTCCATCCTTGTATCCTACTGGTATATTGAGTTAAAAATGCGAGCTCATCCCTGCATATCTTCTCACCCCTAATAACATTAGTCAATGTATGTGCCCCTGAGAACTTTAGTCAACATATGTGTCTATCTTTAAACTGTGTTATATGAAAACATTAAGTGATTGTATTTGTCAAGTCATATTATGTATGTCATGATGTAAACCCCTGTGATCTTCATTTCAAATGATGGTATATAAAATGGCAAATTAAATAAACAAAAAAAACCCAAATAAATAAATAAATAAATATGTGTTCATTTGTTGCCATTAAACTCAATGATGGAAGTACTGCCACTTATTTTGGGGTCCAGAATGGGAGTTTTCTCATCAATTCTCATGAAATTTGTGGGCAACATCATCAGAAAGGGGGAAAAAACTGTATGGTATCTAGACGGTAGCAAAGTGACACCAAAAGTGGCATGAATAGCCAAAGGCACCATAAAGAAGCAAAGGGATACTAGCAGTGGCAGTTCTCCAAAGCACCATGAGAGAAGCAAAGAAGCAGAAAAGTGGGAAGACTCCCCCAAAGCTTTAAAAGAGGGCACTAAAAACAGTGGCATGAATTCTTGAAAGTTTGAGAGGCAAAGCAACACCAAGAGTGGTGTGAATATTTTAAGGCTCCATTAAGGGGGAGCGAAGTAGCAAAGGTGGTAGGAAAAATGCCACGGCACCAATAAAGGGACAAAACAGCATAAGGAGTGGTATCAACACAACAAGAGCCATGAAAGGGGAAAAGCAGCCCCCCCCCCCCAGAGTGCAAGAACACCCCAAGGTCTGGGGTATGGTAGCAAGGCACAATGGCAGAAAGTAACCCAAGATGTAGTATAAGGCGTATAGCAACAAGACAAAGTGGCATGGGAGATATCTGACTATATGTGGAATTTTTGCCTTTTTTCAGATTTAGTATAAGAAAATAGTCTGTCATCAGTATAATTTTTGTGACATAAGCTTTTATTTTAATTCCTACTTGAGCTTAAGCTTGCTACTGGGTTTCTTGTGAAATCTGCTTTCTGAATGAAAGTTTAATCACAATCAGAACATATTATGGTTTCTTTTCGGTGTGGTTTCCCTGGTAAATTGTAAAGTTTGCTTTATTTAAAAAGTTTTTACCATATTCTGTAGCTGAATACAGTCTCTTCCTTATAATGGAAAACACATGTCCACTGGGCACTCTGGTTGGTAGGCAGAAATGACAGCACTGAGACACTTTAGCTAGGTCTGGCTAAATTTATTTATTTATTTATTTTTAACTTTTATATACCGACATTCCTGTATAAAATACAAATCACATCGGTTTACAATAAAAACATAACTTCGCCTGTGAGCATTACATAGAACAATCAACTAATTATATTAAAATCATACATTACCTTTGTCAGAAATGTAAAACAATTATAAAGTAGAAATTGTTAACAAGGGAATAAAGATAACAAGGGGAATATTAAAACTAGGGGATGCACGAAGGGATGCACAAACGCCTGCTGGTTTGGCGCTTTTAACGGATCAGTTCCGTGAGCGATGACATCGGGGGAGGGGCGGGTCCCTCAGACCTTTTATTCTTTTCAAATTCATCATCTCTTCCCAGTTTCAGCGCTGTTCTTTTCTTTTTTTTTCAATTTTTTTTGTCTTTTTTACCTCAGATGTGAACAGGTGATTTCCAGATAGTGGCCAGCTCTCCCCCTCAGCGGTGGACTTGTGAGTTCAGTATGCCAGTACATCTGTGACCATGTCCTTGATGAGCTCTGTGAGATACCATGTCACAGATATTTAGAAACATAGAAATGACGGCAGAAAAAGACCAAACGGCCCATCCATTCTGCCCAGCAAGCTCCCACACTTATTTTCCCATACTTATCTGTTTCACAGACCACCAAGTTCAGGGCCCTTGTTGGTAACTGATTCAAATTTCCTGCCACCCCCTGCCATTGATGCAGAGAGTAATGTTGGAGTTGCATCAAAGGTGAATCGTAAGGCTTAATGGTTAAGGGTAGTAACTGCCGAATCAAGCAAGTTACCCCGATGCTTGTTTACCCAGACTGCACAGATCAATACCTTGTTGGATGTTGTCTGAATATAAATCCTATTTTCCACATTTCCCCTGCCGTTGAAGCAGAGAACAATGCTGTATATGCATTCAGAGTGAAGTATCAGGCTTAATTGATTTTGGGTAGTAACCGCCGCAATAAGCAAGCTACCCCCACGCTTATTTGTTTACCCAGATTGTGTAGTTCAGTCCTGTGTAGTTCAGTCCTTGTGCTGGGGTCTCCTTTGCTTGTATGAGCTGAGGATCTTTCTTGCTAGCTGCGTTTGCCAGGTTATTTACGGGTAATGTGGTTTGGCGTACTGAGGTGAGGTGAGGAGAGGAAGTGTTAGCTGATAGGGTGCTGCTCCTGCTTGCACAACTCTCTGAGGTGGCCATTGTCTCATCCTATGCCACATCCCTACTCTGCCTCTGGCACTCTCATGGCAAACCTTTTCTACCAGCATTTCCTTCATGAATGCGAGATGGAGGATGAGACTCCTTTTTACTTGGGGATCACAAAGTGTAGCAAGCATCTACCTTATAAATGGCCTGTGACCGACGGCCCGCAAATGCGCAGTAGAGCACAGCTCTACTGCGCATGTGCGGGCAAGGATGTCGATCAGAAAAAAAAAAATGGCGGTGGGGCCGCAGGAGCGGGAGGAGAAGCAGCGGCGCCGCGCGCGCGCGCGGTGCCGCTGCTTCTCCTCCCCAGATCTGCCGGCAGATCTCGGGGGGGGTGTCACTCCCGCGCCCCCCCCACCGAGATCTGCCGGCAGATCTCGGGGGGGGGGTGTCACTCCCCGCGCCCCCCCCACCGAGATCTGCCGGCAGATCTCGGGGGGGGGGGGTGTCACTCCCGTGCCCCCCCCCCCGAGATCTGCCGGCAGATCTCGGGGGGGTCACTGCCGCGCGCGCGGGGAGTGACCCCCCCCGAGATCTGCCGGCAGGAGCGGGAGGAGTTAATGGAGCCGGGTGAGGGTTGCGGGAAGTCGCGCTTACGGCGCCGGGAGGAAATGGAGGTGGGTGGAGGGAGGGAGAGGGGGACTGAGTGAGTGGGAGGGAGAGGGGGACTGACTGAGTGGGAGGGAGGGAGAGGGGGACTGAGGGAGGGAGAGGGGGGACTGAGTGGGAGGGAGTGAGGGAGAGGGGGGACTGAGTGAGAGGAGAGGGAGGGTGGAGAGGAGTGGGTGGGGGAGGGGGGTGGTGAAGAGTGAGGGGAGAGAGAATGAGGGGGAGGTGAGAGACAGAGGGATGTAGCCCGTTTTAACGGGCTTTACGGCTTGTATATGTATATTCTTGGATGAGAGTTTTAGTCTCTTTGGACCTGCTGCTGCAAAGAGTCCAGCAATGGAAGCCCTCTGTTCTCAATCCCGCTTCCTGATGGAAGCCCTCCAACCTTTCCTTCTGAATATTTACTATAAGGATGTCACCGCCCAGGGTGGGGCTTTGGGAACTCAGTTCATCTGTGGCATACTTGAAGACTTCAGGATTTGTACCAGCTGACTCATGACTTCTTAATCATAATGCCCCAGGGGGCATGTTACACCTATCTCCATTTTCCAAATTAGATCATGAAGGGGGTGTCTGCTGCTCCACTAACCTCTGCAGCATTATACTGGTGGAATTCCAGCAGATGCCAGTATCTTGAATGAGATGCTTGTGAGGCATAACAAATTCTTCCTGCTTTTCATGAAGAAGCTGCCCCACCTTCATGCTTCTATGGAAGTGTCCTGCTATTTTCCTACACATGTCTATCAGCTCCTCCAGGTATTCATTCTTATGGTCCTTGGACCCCAGCCACAGGGCATCCTTCATTTCCAAATTCAGTGTGTGCGTAAAACATTGGCTACTCTGAAAGCCCACATCATATATTGGCTTAACCATATTTTGACCATTGTCTCTGACAAAAGAACCTGCATTTAACTCTTCACTCTCTAGTCTAGTTGCCAACCCTCCAGCATCTCTTTTATGGCTGATAGAATATTGGCTGAGGTATGGACCTCATCCATCAATTTGACGTGCAGCAGATCCCACCTGCACCTTGATGCTCGGTCCCCACTAGAGGTACTGCCTGCCCCTAACTCAGTCAGGTCCCTCCAATGTCCCATAAGGAAGAGGTAAGAGTATGTAGCCTTCATGGCAGTCTACATGTCACTGGTTTAATGCATGTTATTACTCTGCTCCACCTTAGCCAGCAGCACCCGAATGAGAGTATGGCACTAGTTTTATAGGCTGGGAATGACCATCCTACTGAATGTGATCCTGCAGGAGACTTTTTAAATTTGGCATTAAGATCTGCAGCAATTGCTTAAAACCCACATTCTCCATAATCTGCAGGGTTTGGTCATCAAGGGCAATCATTTCCCTGATGCTCCTTATTGCAATGTTTGATGCTGCCTGCCTTTTACCCTGCAACAGTGTTACTGAACACTGCCTCATTTCCTTCATGGTGGGTTGTCATTTCTGATGCATGGCAAGGGGCTGCTGCCTGCCACCTGCTGCTGAAAGGGGTCGAGGGCATGGGATCAGCTTGGGTAACACTCTTCCCCATTTCAATTACTTTCCTTTGACTGGAAGAAGGGGGTCCCCTTTCTTCTATTACTGCCACCCTCTCCAGTTGCCAATGCTAGCAGGTGCTGCCTCTGCAGGTGATACTGCATGCCAGGGTTTGTCAGATGTCCCACTTGCTTTCCTTGACTGATCTCCTTCAAGCATGAATCATGGGTCCTCCTTGCCTTTGTAGTGACTTCAGATCACAGATTTCTTCCGCGATCCCTTCTCTACATCTTTGGGGGTGGATGGTGACAGATAGTGGGGAATCTGAGGGGTTCGCACACATATTAACATGTTAATGCACTTTAATAAATAGTGGCCTTCAGTACATAGTATGTGAATAGGCAAAAATCAGATTATTGAGATGATACTATACAAGTTTTATGGTAGAATAGATACAGAATAGGTAGTTGGTCTGACCATTTATCAATTCATTGTTTAACAGGACAGATAGAAGCATTTTATGACTATACTTTGATATCAGTATAGATGCTGAAATGTGAGGTCGTCCAGTTTATTGAGTGAATGTGAGTGAAATTATTCTGTACCACTAATGCATACCAGATTTTTTTAGTCATTCCCTATGTACCTTACAGTCATACTGATTTGGAATTTTATGTAGAAAATTGTGGGATGGTAACTTTCAAACCAGCATGCGGGCGTATATTGACTTGTGTGCGTCAGTGTGCCCAGATATGCAGCCATTTTCCAACTTGTGCGCATGTTATAAAATAGCCAAGGTGCATGCACATGTGCGCACAATTTTAAGTGTGCCCACACCCAGCCACGTAAGTCAAGGTATTTTAAAATGGGCGCTTGTCCACAGCATGTCCAGTTTCACCAGGTTGTCCACTAATTCACCCACTCTAAAGTTAGGTTTTCCAAATCCTCCTGGTTTAATAGCCTGCACTCCCCTCATTAAACCAGACCTTTTAAACCCCTCCAAAATGACTATTTTTGTGTTTTACAGTTACACCTCTTCCATAGCAGAAATATTGTTATGCAGCAGAGGACCTGGACATGCGCCAGGGCACATAAGTATTTACGTGCACATCTCTTGACCACGCCCCCAAAAGCCCATGCCTCGCCCAGACCCCGCCCCGTTTTGAAACTGAGGGAGAAGTGTGCACAGCAGGAGATATGTACGCATCTGAGTGGTTTTTAAAATTCAGACAACACACGAGCCCGACTTGTGTTCACATCCCCTAATTGACACGTGCACTGGGCTTTTAAAATGTACCAAATGTGTTTATTACTCAGTGCTAAATGAATGAATCACAATGCTAATCAAGTGCTTTTTAAAAGGAGCGTGTGTGAGGATGGCTCTATAAATAGAATCCGTGCTGGATTCAACCCTCAAGGAAGGAAAGAGATGGGGAAAATGGATTTTCCCACCCCAAAGAACAAACAGGCCTCAAAATGTGTCTCAAAACTGAGTTTCAAAGTTCAATTTAAAAAATATATATTTTTCAAACATGAGTGATCATTTAAAATGTATTGTGAATCAATGTACCTTTGCTTTGCAACATTTGGATTATCTGTAGTGCTAAACATTTCAGAAATAGCCTTATGCAAAGCTTGTCCTTTCCTTTTTTTAAAACATTTGCATTTGTTCATCACTTATTCTCTCTTTTTCTTGCTAACTGAGGTACAGTGATATTAAGTCAGAGGAAGGAAAGATTAAAAAAAAAAAAAAGTTTTTAAAAAGTGCTAGTGGTCAGGTTTGAGAAACGGATACTCAGCTAACCAGCGTCTGTTTTCCGAACCCATGGCTGAGCGCCAATTAGGAAACAGTCTATTTTCTTAACTGGCGGACAGCCAACCTCCCCGGGCGCCCGCTGTCAAGGAGGCACTAGGGGTGCACAATCAACCCTATCGCCTCTTTAGGAGCGCGCCCCCTAATTAAAATATTGCATGGTGCCCCCAGACGAGGTGCCTGGGGATGAGACGTGTTAGGAAAGTGGGCGCTGAACACGCAGTGCCCACTTTCAGTGCATTTTTTTTTTGTTTTTGCATCAGCCCCAAAGTGATTTGTTGAAGGGTAGTAGAAACCGGTTTCTTTGCTCCAAGCTCATCGCTTGGGGGTCAGTTTTAGAAAAATGTAACTAACTAACTTTGAGGCCGATGTAATAAGCACTCAGTTCCTTAATGCACATGCTAAAAAAAAAAAATTAAACTCCCGATGCAGTGAGCTAATGGTATGCTAATGCATCAGGAGTTAAGAAAGGCATGCTAACCCATAATGAAAATGCAGGGACGATAACTTTCAAACTGGCCCGTGTGTGCATGTTATAAAATCGGGGAGTCCATGTGCACATGCCGAGAACCATACACACATGGATGCCTGCACACGTCTTTGAAAATCAACCCCTATGTGTGCACATCGGCTTTTAATATTCACCTTTTAGTGCACATGTAAACATGATTTATGCAGCTAAACCATGTTTTCTGCCCAGAAAGCATGGTTTATGTTCAGAAATTTTTTTATGTACAGAAAATATGATTTCTGTGCACCACAAAAAATTCTTTCTGCACCTAAATCCTGAGTAACTTGGAGCATGACTTTGTGCATCTAACTTTGTTATGCTCTGAATTAAATATGATTCTTGTCGCAAATATGTTTTCAGTGCAGAAAATGTTTTTTGTGCCCATAAATCAGAAAATATGCTTCTGCCCATAGACTAATATTAGTCTTAAAACTCTACCTCGGGTTAGGCGCTAAGAAAAATCTGCTAAAGACAACCTGGTAAAAGAACCGGGGTAACTTTTCCACTCAGCATGTTTTTGAAAATTGACACCATAGGCCACTACTGCCCCTGTTGTACTCAGTACATAATTGTATTGATCTGAGTGTTTATTTGGAAAACTGTGCAGTCAGGAAAACAATAAACAAGCAAATAGAACAGAAAAGTGTGAGGCTCAGCGGGAAGCTCATGAGTTTTTTTATCCTCGTTTTGGAATGCAGAATTCTAAATTGCTTCTCTGCAACAAATACAGAGGTATGGTTCATTGTACTAAATACATTAAGTAGCTATGGTTACTGTGGCTGCCTTTTTAACTTCGGTTATAGGATACTAAGAAATACTGGCTCTCATCAATTTAGCATCATCAGACCTAAACAGTCCTGCAAGATCGTGAATATAATATAAGACTACCAGGTGCTGTACTGGTTGATGAAAGGCCTTGGGGTAGAGTACCTGCTGGCACTATTGTTGCTTCTCTTGATTGTCACAATGTTCTGTAAGGAGAAGAATTCTCACCTTGTTGTGTCATTCCTCATGCACTGCAACTTCCATTACTACCATTGGAAATTATATTAGAGGCCCACCAAATGAGAATTTGGGTAATCCAGGCCAGATATTACTAATACATGGAGCAATTGTTTGCAGGTGTTCATGACAGGTATTCCTGAATGTTGATGCCATTGAAGACTTGGAAGGGAAAAATAGTGAACATGTATAATAATCACACAGAGAGGGCCGTTAAGTAATCAGAAGATGCCTCAGTGGGTTTATTGCCTGCTTTCTACCTAACCAGCTATGTATTTGTGTAATTATCCTTTTAATTTTTACATTTGTTACTTTTAGGAAATGCAAATCTGACAAAACACAGCTGTGCTATTTTCTTCTTAAAAGTTGCAAAAGAGACTTTTATTTTTTTGGCTCTTACTGCTGTGTGACTAAACTAATTAAATAGTTCTGATCTTATGATGGATGAATCTTATTCTGTTCCAGGCGCTGTGGTTATAGCAAAGCTAAACAAGATCCAGAGGAAGAAAAGATGCACTTTCACAATGGCCACAGTAAGTGCCAAGAAAATATTTTGTAAAAGTTTATTTTCAGGTCAGATTATGGCTGCAATACATAGAGGAGAGATTCACATTGTCACAGCAGTATATCTGGTACACCGGTATGTTTCTGTGGGTTTTTTTTTTGCATCTTCTGAAACTAGAATGTAATTTGCTGAGAATTCCCTGGAACAGGGGTTTTCTTAGACCAAAATGATTTTGTCCTGTCAGAATGTGACACAAAAGAGCCATAATGTATGAGCTAATGCCTTCAAGCAATAGAAACATATCTATGGCACTAAATATTACTTAAAAAATGAAGCTGACATGATGGGCACTAGTGAAAAATCTTGAGTGGCCAAAGAAAAGACCCAAAGATATGAACATGACAGTACCTGTAATATCAATTTACCATATTTCTTATCACATAATCTCTTTTTTTATTCATTCACATTCATTCACACTTTTATTCACTTTAACAAAAACGAAAGAAAAGCAATCATTATGAGCATCACCAATAGAAGAAATAAAAATTACCCAAAGGAAATTACAATGCATCTCATAGTCAAGGGGAACTAATTAAACAAAGATTAAAAATCCACAGGAAATAAAATATAAAACGGGAGAAATGTTAATCTTGCACCATCCTAATACCTCTATAACTGATAGTTGCCATATTTCTAGGGGCGGATTTTAAAAGCCCTGCTCGCGTAAATCCGCCCGGATTTACATGAGCAGGGCCTTGCGCGCCGGCGCGCCTATTTTCGATAGGCCGCTGGCGCACGCAGATCCCCGGGACTCGCGTAAGTCCCGGGGTTTTCAGTCGGGGGTGTGTCGGGGGCGTGTCGGGGGCGGGGCTGATCGGCGCGGCGTTTTGGGGGCGGACGCGGCGTTTCGGGGGTGGGCCCGGGGGCATGGTTTTGGCCCGGGGTGGTCCGGGGGCATGGCCGCGCCCTCTGGAACCGCCCCCAGGTCGCGTCTCGGCGCGCTAGCGGCCCGCTGGCGCGCTGGGATTTACTTCTCCCCTCCGGGAGGCGTAAATCCCCAGAGAAAGGTAGGGGGGGTTTAGATAGGGCCGGGGGGGGTGGGTTAGATAGAGGGAAGGGAGGGGAAGGTGAGGGGAGGGCGAAAACGAGTTCCCTCCGAGGCCGCTCCGATTTCGGAGCGGCCTCGGAGGGAACGGAGGCAGGCTGTGCGGCTCGGCACGCGCCGGCTGCACAAAATCGGCAGCCTTGCGCGCGCCGATCCTGGATTTTAGCAGATACGTGTGGCTACGCGCGTATCTACTAAAATCCAGCGTACTTTTGTTTGCGACTGGTGCGCCAACAAAAGTACGCGAACGCGCATTTTTTGTAAATCTACCCCCTAGTGCACAATGACGTTTTGTGTACTAAGGAGTAGCACGTCAGTTCCGGTGACAAGTGAGTGACTCACAGGAAAGGGTCGGACAGGTCGGCATGGATACTGGAATGTAGGGTATGGGCGCTGCCATTTTGTGAAATCATAGCTAGCTAATGGAGGCGAAGAAAAGCGCGGGGCGCAATGAATTAGACGGATAATATGTTATATACGTGGGGAGTCGCGATGCGTTTCGCCTCCCCACGTATATAACGAAAAGTGTAATATACGTTGCGGATCACCAATACGGCGAAAACGAATGCACACCCCTACTAAATAGCCTATTGAATATTGGCCTCACTAGATTCAAGAGTAGACGTGTATTTCCTACTCTTCTAGTTTAATCTTGGTATCACTTGAAAACTTATATTGAACAATTGAAAGAGTTAAGAATGTTTCCATTTTAGCAATCATCCCCCATATATCGGCAAGCATAACACTGGCATATTTGACAGTGTCACTATGCAAGGCCAAAGTGAGTATGCAGAAGTTGAAATGGGACCTATCATACTCTCAGAAGATACACTTGCAGTTTTTGAAACTTGAGATCCTCCGGTTTGCCTCACAATAAATTATTCTTGTCAGGTAGCAAAACTGTCGTGTAACTAGTAGGCTGAATCTAGCCTGGACTTAAGAGAAAACCCCAAGGAAAAAGAGATAGTTTACCTTGGGCAGAATTTCCAGAAGGCTGACTCGCAATGAAAACCCTTAGGAGCTCTCACTGATGGTGTCCCCAGAAAAGAATTTGTAAACTTCATTGTCCTCTTTCTTCCCATCAAAAAAACTTGAAGATAGAAAAGCACCTCACCAAACCTTGACATAGGGGTGTGTCCCGTTGGCACGTGGCTTTGCAGCACGCCAGTGTCTGCTCACCACTGGGCTCAGATTTAAAGAGACCCCTCAGGCACCAGCTGATAACCTCACTGGTGAAGAACAAGGGAAGCAGCGATATATCTCCAAGAAACAGATCCCAAAGGGAGGAGCACAAAGAAGAATATCTGGTAGAACTGAGAGAGATGAAGAAATTAATCAAGACAGCAAAAAGTCAAGCGGAAGAGAGGATTGCCAAGGACGTGAAGAGAGGTGACAAAACATTTTTCAGATACATCAGTGAAAAGAGAAAAGTTCAAAGTGGTATAGTGAAATTGAAAGGTGGAAAGGATCAATGTATGGAGAAAGACGAAGAAATGGCAGAAATATTAAACATATACTTCAGTTCTGTGTTCGCTAAAGAGGACCCTGGAGAAGGACCATTGCTAGTTAAAAGACTAGAGGGGAATGGAGTAGATATAACTCCATTTACAGTAGAGAATGTATGGGAAGAGCTGGGGAAACTGAAAGTGGACAAAGCCATGGGGCCTGATGAGGTTCATCCTAGGATACTGAGGGAGCTCAGAGATGTGCTGGCGGGTCCACTGTGTGACCTGTTCAATAGATCCCTAGAAACGGGAGTGGTGCCAAGTGATTGGAGAAGAGCGGTGGTGGTCCCGCTTCACAAGAGTGGGAATAGAGAAGAGGCTGGTAACTACAGACCGGTTAGCCTCACTTCGGTAGTGGGAAAAGTAATGGAGTCACTGTTTGAAAGAGAGAATAGTGAACTATCTACAGTTGGGAGAATTGCTGGACCAGAGGCAGCATGGATTCACCAGGGGAAGGTCCTGTCAGACAAATCTGATTGACTTTTTTGACTGGGTAACCAAGGAATTGGATTGAGGAAGAGCACTCGATGTCATCTACTTGGATTTCAGCAAAGCTTTTGATACGGTCCCGTATAGGAGACTGGTGAATAAAATGAGAAGCTTATAGAGTGGTGGCCTGGATTGCAAACTGGTTGACAGACAGAAGACAATGTGTGATGGTAAATGGAACTCTCTCTGAAGAGAGAGCAGTTTTAAGCGGTGTACCGCAAGGATCGGTGTTGGGACCGGTCCTGTTCAATATCTATGTGAGCGACATTGTGGACGGGATAGAAGGTAAGGTTTGTCTTTTTGCGGATGACAATAAGATCTGCAACAGAGTGGACACGCCGGAAGGAGTGGAGAGAATGAGACAGGATTTAAGGAAACTGGAAGAGTGGTCGAAGATATTGCAGCTGAGATTCAAATCCAAGAATTGCAGAGTCATGCATATGGGGAGGGGAAATCCGAATGAACTGTATTCGATGGGGGAGAAAGGCTGATGTGCACAGAGCAGGAGGGAGACCTTGGGGTGATAGGGTCTAATGATATGAAGTCGGTGAAACAATGCGACAAGGCGATAGCAAAAGCCAGAAGAATGCTGGGCTGCATAGAGAGAGGAATATCAAGTAAGAAAAGGGAAGTGATTATCCCCTTGTACAGGTCCTTGGTGAGGCCACACCTGGAGTACTGTGTTCAGTTCTGGAGACCGTATCTCCAAAGAGACAGAGACAAGATGGAGGCGGTCCAGAGAAGGGCGACCAAAAAGGTGGAGGGTCTTCATCAAATGACTTATGAGGAGAGATTGAAGAATCTAAATATGTACACCCTGGAGGAAAGGAGGAGCAGAGGTGATATGATACAGACTTTCAGATACTTGAAAGGTTTTAATGATCCAAAGACAATGACAAACCTTTTCCGTAGGAAAAAAATCAACAGAACCAGGGGTCACGATTTGAAGCTCCAGGGAGGAAGACTCAGAACCAATGTCAGGAAGTATTTCTTCACGGAGAGGGTGGTGGATGCCTGGAATGCCCTTCCAGAGGAAGTGGTGAAGACCAGAACTGTGCAGGACTTCAAAGGGGCGTGGGATAAGCACTGTGGATCCATAAAGTCTAGAGGATGTGAATGAAGAGTGGGTGACTCGTGGGAATGACAGCTACTACCTGGAGATAATACCCTTATTCAATAAACATACACATGGTTAATGTGACTCCAACATTGCTCTAAGCTTCAACAGCAAGAGGAAATGTGGAAAAAAGGATTTGTATTCACAAAAAAACAGGGAGTAACTTGCCTGTTATGGTGGTTACTACCCCAAACCAAATAAGCCTGATACTTCACTTTCAATGCATATCCAGCATAGCTCTCTGCTTCAACGGCAGGGGAGGAAGACTGATAATTCACTCATATCCAGCATAGCTCTCTGCTTCAACGGCAGGGGAGGAAGACCGATACTTCATGCATATCCAGCATAGCTCTCTGCTTCAACAGCAGGGGAAGAATACCGATACTTCACGCATATCCAGCATAGCTCTCTGCTTCAACGGCAGGGGAGGAAGATCGATACTTCGTGCATACCCAGCATAGTTCTCTGCTTCAACGGCAGGGGAGGAAGACATATCCAGCATAGCTCTCTGCTTCAATGGCAGGGGAGGAAAACATATCCAGCATAGCTCTCTGCTTCAACGGCAGGGGAGAAAGACCGCTAATTCACGCATATCCAGCTTAGCTCTCTGCTTCAACAGCAGGGGAAATGAAGAAAAGTGGATCTATATACAGACAACAACCAACAAGGACTGAATTACATAGTCTGGGTAAACAAATAAGCATGGGTGTAGCTTGCTTATTGCGGCGGTTACTACCCCTAACTAATTAAGCTAGTTATTTCACTTAATGCAGTTCCAACACTGCTCTCTACATTAATGGTGGGGGTGGAAGGGAAATAAAACCAAAAGGTTACTATGAGCCAAGAGAAACAGATAAGTATGAGAAAAAAAAAAAGTGTGAAGCTTGCTGGGCAGACTGGATGGGCCGCTTGGTCTTCTTCTGCCGTCATTTCTATATTTCTATGTACCAGTAGGTGGGTCTCCTTATCAAGTGCTCCCCTATCTCAGAGTCTCTTACTCTGATGGCACAGGAGCTAAGACTTAAATCTCCCACTGTGTGCAACAATTGTGATACTTTATAAATGGATTATACCAGATAATACCATACTAATACATTCCACTAAACCTGTATTTACTTGAGTTAATTCTCCCCCTATGCTGCTTAGAGAATTCAAAAGAAATCTACAACTGCTGAAAATAGGCACTGTGTTCATTTTGCATTATTTTCTAACAAAAACCTTTGCTTGTAAAAGACAAGCGCATTCACAAATTAATACTGACTGAAGTAGAGCAGCTGCATAAAGTAAAAAGAATTACTGAATCCAAAATTTCAAGAAAGCAAATAGAAATTAGTAACCTTACTTTGAACTTCAGTTTCTGTTTTCATGAGTACCAATACATTGAAATATTTTGCTGTAAATGGTTCATGATTAAAATGACTTATTTTAGCTGTCTTCATTGCCTTTTATTATAGATTTTTTTTTTTGGACTAGGGTGCATAGGGAGAGGCAACTAGTAGAAAATGTGATTATGCCATTGTACAAGCAATTGTGGAAACCTCTCCTGGAGTATTGTATCCACTCCTGAAGGCCATGGACAGTTCTGGAAAGAAAGAAGGGAGGAGGTCTAGAAAAGGCCAACCAAAATGATGCAGGATCTGTACCAAAAGCCCTCTGAGATGAAGAGTTGGAAAAGGGGATGGGGAAGGGTGGATATGATAGAAACATTCAAATACCTGATGCATAGGAGATGAGCCTTTTTCAATGGAAAGGAGGCTGTGAGAGGATAGATTCAGCAGTAATGTTAGGAAATATTTTTTCACAGACAGGATGCTGGATGCTTGAAACACCCTTCCAGAGCAGATGGTATTGGCTAAAACAGCTTCGGACTTTAAGAGGGCATGAGATATTCACAGAGAATCCTTAGTTGCAAAAAGTGAAATGAGAGTAAAAGCATGACCTAGCAACACGTGTTTAAAGTGCTGTACTTGAACAATTCAACAAAGAAATTTGGGACAATCAGAATGGATGACAACTTGGGTAATATGTATGTAACCGCTGGGCTAGTTTATCCCAGATAGTGGATCCAGAAGCTAGATCTCAAAATAGTGTTTACTCCACATCTCCCCATAGTAATGTAAGAACCGAGTGGTCAGAATTCCCTGAGTGGGGACAAGGATAACTTTCAAGGCCCTTAGCATTGCAAACACTTAAATCCAAGTGCAAAGTTATTGTATACAGCAGTGATGATAACAGCACTGATGAGTGTAAATGTCTCTATGCCATAAGACATATGACATGTTATATTAAAGCACTGGCATATTTTGTCTCCTTTACAGTGTTTCACAGAAAGTCCAATTTTTACGATAAAAAACGTCAATCTCTATGAGATAAGTTAAAATATCAGAGAGAGCGTGTTGTTGTGAATCAGGACCACGGACAGATCCCTTGTGGATCCAGTTCCGTGTGTCCTCTTGTATTGGAATGTAAGATTTTTCAACATCCTAATCTAGATCGTCCTTATAAGATACCTGAGATGTTTACTTGTAACACCAGTGGAGCAGTATATGCTATTACATGCCCGTGCAATGTGATTTAAGTGGGCCAAATTATAAGGCCAATTAGGTTTTGCATTATTGAACATAGAAGTCGGATCAAATCTTTAAGAGCACATGCCCCTTTGGTGAACCATTGGGTGGAAAAGAAACATTCTCTGAGTGTTATTCGTTGTTTTGTTATCAAACAGTTAGGTCTTAATAATAGAGGTGATTTATCTGCAGTACTAAGAAAAATCGAACAGCGTTTTATTTTCAATTGGCGCACAGTAGCTCCGCACAGCCTTAGTGGGCCGATTGAATGGCATGCTTTTCTGTGAATGATCACGGAAGATAGATAATGTTTGAGCATTGGTGAGCTAGGAATTATGTTCTAAATATCGTGTAGGGCTGTCAAAGTTTTTGATTATTGATGGGCTAGTGATGCGATATATGAAGGGATGAACATTGTTAAATACATAGTGCATGTATTTAGGTTGGCGCTTGTGGTGGTATTGTTAATTTTGCATATGGGATTCATGTGTAGGTAATTAGGACAGGTGTATCCAGATTAGTTTCACTTTATAAGAACTGAGGGAACTAGTGTGCAATGATGTTTTGTATACTACGGAGTAGCACGTCAACTCCGCTTACAAGTGAGTATGGAAGTACCTGGCTGCTGGAATCAGATATTGTGCGGCGGTAAAAGTTTGTTGTTTTTAGTTTGGGTTTAACGCAATGTATTTATCCATTTTATTTATAGATAAATTCAATTGAAGTAAAGAATATGAACTAGTGTGATATTTGAAGTTCGTTATTGTAAGCAGTGCTTGTGTATGAAGATATGGAGTAATGGATTGGACTTGAACGAGCCATATTGTTGATTGGAGTTAAGAGAGCCACATTGTGATATGATTAGGTGAGATATGAGTTATAGATTAAAACATTTTTTTTGAAAATCGTTACTAATTTCTTTGCAGTACAGGAGTAAATTAAATGTTTTATTGTAGGATATAATTTGAAGAAAGGATTCAGTGATAAAATTATATATTGTCTCTGAGGAAGCCCTTATGATAAAGGGTGAAACAAATAGATCTTTGTTGGACTTTGTACCTTAGATGAATACCATATTGATGAGGATTATACTGATGAAGGAAATAAGCATTTACTGATATCTGTGAAGAACATATATGAGTAAGAGATTGCAATCAACAGTAATCATATACAACAAATTAAATGGAAATTTTGTAATAGAAATTTTGTATGTTAAAAAGGAAAATATTGTGTAATACTGTAAGTTTTTTAAATAGTATGTATGGGTGTGTGTGTGCTAGTAAGTTTTTAATTGTTTAGATAGGTGTTTATAGAAAGTGTTTTGAATAAATTAAAAGAATATTGTAAGTACATGGTTTCTCTGTGTGTGTTGTTGACATTAGATAGAGAACATTTTTGAAAGTATACCCTCTGTATTGTGACAACTATGCCATAAGAAGCACACTGAAAGCTGTCTTTGGTGTTAAACGCTACTTTTACTGAGGTGTGATGAAATGATGAAAGTGGTCTTTACAGCTGCTTGATTCACATATTGATGATGCAAATAAGTTCTTGTAATACATTTGTGACTTCTTTAAGATGGTAAGATCTAATTTTTTCTTCTTCCCTTCTCCATGGTTTAGGGCAAGTTTTGAAGCTTTCCACTCAAGTGGTTGGCAAAGAGAATACTTAATCCAATTTAAATTATGTCCACTGTAAAGTCACATATCTCATACTTTTGTCAAGTACTTCTTTCCTCTTCATATTAACAGATCGATACTGTTTATACTCCTCCCAAGTTTTCAGCAGATGTTCATGGGCTATGTTGAGGGTCCATCACCACTCCTTTCTCCCCTCTTTTTCTTCTTCTTGGATGGCTGTAAGTCATCCCTCCTCTGGCAACAGATTATCCTCAGTCCCTTCTCAGTGAGGCAACCTCTCCCTTGTTTTGTGGGTATAAAAACAAAAGATTGAGCTCCTTGTTAATGGGAACCCAAGAAAAATATAATAAAATCCTTTTACAGAAAAGAAAGAAAACAGCATGAGGCCAGGAGGGAGGAAAAATTCCTTGCCAGCTAAAGAAATATTCTTAACATGCTTTTTCAAAAATAAAGGACCACTCTCTGACTCCCATTCTTTCCAGATCTCCATTATGATAACTTCACAGAGGTCTTACCCTTTCAACAAAATTAAGAAAGAGAACAACCAGGAAGCCTATTGCCCCTAAAAAAGGAAACTAAAACCTGCACAACATAATTGGCGGTCAGAGCTTATATTTCAGAGGAGCACACCACAAGCATACTCTGCCCACATTTCTACCATGTATCCTCCCCACACAAATGGAATATTCTAGTAGAGATCTAACATGATCTCTACATGTAATGTTAGTGTTGCGACCGTCGCTGCCCGACGTCTCCACTCCACCCACCTTACCGCATTGGCGACTCCCTCCGGGGTTGATGGAAGGCTGGATGCCGCGGCGTCTTTCAGCCGTCTTTGTCCGGCATCCCCGGACCGGCCCGACGCTGCAATTCGCCATGTTGACCTGATGCCTAGGGGCACATGCGCGGCACGGCCCCGCCTCAAGTACCAGAAGTGGCGCGAACCTCAGGCGTCCCCCTGAGATGATGTCATCTGATTCAGATATTTAAAGGTCTCTGAATTGCTAACAACTCAAGTTAGCAAGGATAAGGATAAGAATTCATTCTATCTACGCTACTCTGCCTCCTCGGACGAACCAGGGGTACTCGCTCCTCGAGGGCCCTTGTTCCAGGCTTTCTTCGGAATTCACTTCTGCCTGGAAGTCATCGCTGCCTACTACTTCTGTGAGTTACCATCACTCTCTCAGAGCTTTCACTGGAACCAGGTACTTGTTCCTCTAGGGCCTACTTCATTCCAGCTCCTGGGCTTCTATGAGACTTTGTGTGAGTGTTACCATCAGGTTCTGTCCATGAACTCTGCATACCCTGCCTACTCACTATATTTCAGTTTCTCTACAGCTCAGCCTCCAGGGATTGCTGTTCCAGTATCTGAGGGACTACAGCCCAACCGGGCATTCCAGCTCACTACTGCCACCTCTGGTGGTTCAGTAAACTGTCTAATAAAAGAACTAGTGTGAGTCTGTCTCCTAACTCTGAGCCTGACCGGTGGTCCCTCTCGGGATCTTCCCCCGGGGGCGTGGTCATCTGCTACCGGCCCAAGGATCCACCCACAACTCTCCTAAATAATAACAGTTAGAAGCTGGAAGGGAAAGCAGGCAACTGTAGAGTAGGATCTATCTGGCAAGCTACATGGTAGACCTAAGAGGCCAGATTTTTGGCAATAGCCATACTAGTATTGGTAGATATTTAGATTAGATTGCAGTAATAGATTTAACTAACAGCTGGGTCTGTCAGGCTATAATACAGTAATTGCTGGAAGACTTAGCAGAGACAGAGGTGCTTATGTAGCCAGATCAAAAGTTGGGATACGGCACTCAAAGCCATTAGCACAAGCATTAATCTAGCCATCATCACAGATAAAACAGAACTCATGATTATCTCACCACCGCACAATCACGTTAGTGCGACACCCCCCCCCCCCAACCCTATCCACTACAATCACATCTGTACAATACGTTAAAAACTTCGGAGTCACTATAGATAATCAATTAAATCTTAAAAAAACATATTAACAGCACGATAAAAGACTGTTACTTCAAATTACATACACTTAAGAAATTAAAACCCTACCTCCATCAAGGAGACTTTCGCACTGTCCTGCAATCATTAATCCTAACTAAAACAGACTATTGCAATTCACTCCTCCGTGGCCTCCCCAAATTGACCATTCTCCCTCTTCAGATGCTGCAAAATGCTGCTGCACACATACTCACCAACACTCACAGATCTGAACACATTACACCCATCCTCAAAGAGCTACATTGGTTCCCCATTGCCGAGCGAATACAATACAAAACATTCACGCTAATACACAAAAAACTACATACTGAAGAAATGCAATGGCTCAACAACTCTTTGTACTTCCACAAACCCTCCAGCACACCCAGATCACAGCACCCTGCCACCCTACACATGCCATCACACAAAACCACAATCCACGTTTCAACCAAAGAACGTGCCATGTCCATAGCAGGACCAGCAACCTGGAACGCCATGCCCCCCGACCTATGGCAAGAATCATGCACAAAAAAAGTCAAACCAAAAATTAAAACATGGCTCTTCATGCACGCCTTCCTCTAATTTTCTAGCCACCTACCTTATACAGAAATCAGCATCTTTGCCCTGATCTCCCTTTTACATTTTTACAACCCTGCGCGCTTGCTTCCTCTCCTATACTCTTAACTCTCCACAACTTGATATCTTCCTTCATGATTTTGTACGTTAAGTTATGCAATGTTGTAGATTATACTTGTATCTCGCTTCTGCATACCTTTCTACACTGTTTTATACCCTCTAATTACACAGTTAATCCACCTTTTATGTTTAATCACGTTGGTTCATCAACCTGTTTTGCTAAATATACTTTTCTGTTTATCAATTGTAAAGCACTGTTGCTAATTTCAAGTTATCTGTGAACCGATGTGATGTTACTAAACGAATGTCGGTATAAAAAAACCTATAAATAAATAAATCTGTCTAGCAGAATGCTGGATGTTCAGACAACAGCCACACTATTATTAGTAGCAAACTAGGTTATTACACTGCTTTATGCTTAGATATGGGAAGGGAGGGGTGCTGGGATGAAGTAACTAACCAGATTTCTTTATGCCCGTTTCCCAAGATCTCTCTCATCATGCTCTTGTTACAAATCAGTGAGGGAGTGTGCATCAGAATTCACAAGTTCATAGGAATTTGATTGAAACCATGATGTGAGCACATCTGCTGTGACCCCATTGAACTGGCCTGAGAGTTTCCATCATTTCACATAGCTGGGATTTGAACCAACAGTCTAGAAGTGAAGACCTTTGTAATGCTGTGACCATTCTCCTGAGCCACACAGACCCCAATATCTGCCCAAACTGATAACATAGAAATGAGGAAAATGCTGGCAGCTGGGCCATATCCTTGCTGTATGGACACTACAGGAATAATTGGGAAGACTGGATGAGCTGCTTGATCTTTCCGGCTGTCATCTACTGTGTCACTCTCTCACTAAATGAAGCACAGTACCGATCTTGAATTAATGGTGCATCAGAACTGGTGGGAGAAGCAAACAAAGCTCATTGCATTCAAATATAATAACTGTCAGTGTGCAGTTAAGCACATGCAGGGGATCTTTATTATATCTTTCTCACCCTTTTCACCGAGATCCAGTTTTAGTGTCTGATCCATCATCTGAAAATGGTTCCTTCTTGGCCTTTTGGCTGAGATTGGAAAACTGTACAGTATGGGGGAGGGGGTTTCAGTATCCTGCCATCTGACCCCATAAAACCATTTGGATTACAAAAGCAGAAAAATTAAACATTCTCTTAGAAAAGTGTGCTTACACAGAGAGAGAGAGAGAGAGAGAGAGAGTATAAATTGCAAACCATGTAAAATCAAACCAATAGTTGGACATATATGATGTCCATAATTAAATCCTTTGCAGAAATGTAACCTTGTTCTTATATCATATCTGACATTTAATAACTTAATGTTGAATACAGAGAAATAAGAATTATGTTCTTGTTATTCTTATTATTTTTTTCTTTACTAAAATATGAAAACTCCACTTTTTAAGCTGAGTTCGCAGATAAAAACAATGAGTATAATTTATCAACTCATCCACAAAGCACTGGAGTTAAATACCATTCAGCTCTGATGGGTGCTAAATTTACCACCTGCTTTTTGTTACTGCAGAGGCAGTAAGGAGTCATATGCAGCACCACTGAGGCACTGATTAAAGGGACTGAGTCTAATGCCACTGCTGGCCTCAGCCCTGTCCCTTGAACAGGTTTTATATGGTGACCTTCAAATTTTGCATACAAAACCTTTTCAAAGTTGAGGACTGAATTGTATAACTTTTGCAAGCAAGTTGGTCCCTGATTTTCAATGGTTAATAGACAAAGAGGGATAGGCAGTGGCAACTTTAGCTGTAAATATGTTTATGCAGTCTATCTACTTGCTGTGCCTAGACGAGCAAGAGCTGTTATTAAGTCGCTATTAGTACATAAGCCATTATTTTCAGTGCTGTTAGCCCCCAGTGCAGGCTTGTAAATTGAGTCATTACATAAAGAGCTATGGCTCTCACGCTGGTGCTAGCTTGCTGTAAATGAACCCCCATGTATGTATGCAAAGCGCAAAACTAACATTTAGATTGCCTAAGAAATTACATTTACTTCTCTTACAACTGAGATTGTACAATGTATGAAAAAAGTGGAAACAACTTGATTTTTGCATTTGTTAAAACAAAAAGGCCATGCTCAATTGATATTGAATTCCTTTATCACTGTATACCATTTCATCTTTGATATATTTTCAGTTAAGCTGCCAGGAGTAAGAACTTATATTGATCCACATACCTATGAGGATCCCAATCAAGCCGTCCATGAATTTGCCAAGGAGATAGATGCCTCGTGTATAACAATTGAAAGAGTTATTGGAGCAGGTATGCAGATAAGTTATACCTGATTTAAAGAAAAAATAATTCAACTTGCATTAATGTTCC
Source organism: Rhinatrema bivittatum (assembly GCF_901001135.1). Lineage (NCBI taxonomy): Eukaryota > Metazoa > Chordata > Amphibia > Gymnophiona > Rhinatrematidae > Rhinatrema > Rhinatrema bivittatum. Next base: position 367,651,653 of record NC_042615.1, read on the forward strand.
AAGAACTTCCAATACCATTAATTGTATATGCTTTTGTTTCTATATATAGTAGCGGAAATTAAATAATGTTAAAGATTTCAGATCTTTAAAAAATATAGTTTGCATATGATCTGTCTTTGCATTGTTGTCATTGTTAATTGTGGTTTGTTCGTGATCTTTCTGAAGGAGAATTTGGTGAAGTTTGCAGTGGACGTTTGAAACTGCCTAGTAAAAGAGAATTTTCTGTGGCAATCAAGACTCTAAAAGTGGGCTACACTGAAAAACAGAGGAGAGATTTCTTGGGAGAAGCGAGTATCATGGGACAGTTTGATCATCCCAACATTATTCACTTGGAGGGTGTTGTCACAAAAAGTAGGTACCAAGCATTGTTTCTTTAGAAGCTTATCAACAGGATACCTGAAAATAATTTTGGGCTACTTATTTAAAAAATTTAAAGAGTGAGTATGCTTATTTAATTCAGTGATTTCAGGCTAACACGGCATGAATTGAAGTCAGCTTTGATGTGGTTGAATACTCAGAAAATGGGTTGAGATTTCACATAATCCAAGACAGATTATTGGAGAAAGGAAGGGAAAAGTATGTAAAATCATTTATCAAATGACATTTTCAGTTTTCTGTTTAGATTAAAAGATTTGTTTAGTTGATGAGTTTATTACTTATGGGATTTTCTGACATTTTCTCATTTCACAAGGAGAAAAGTACAATCCTATCAGTTCGAAAGGTCTACACTAAGATTTATTACTAATGCAAAAGCTGCAATTTTTGTCTGAATTTAGAAAGTAGTCTGTCTTTCCATATTTTTATTCTCAAAATGGGAAAAAAGAAGAAAACTTTTGATATGGGATATCTTCTTTGTGACTTATTCACATAGATGTAGCCAAAAATAATCTTATCAGGGCTAATCAAAATTTAGCAAATTTGGATAATTCATAACCTGAATTCCCATTTATTCTTATTAAGGCAGTAAGAATCCACGGGATGCAATTACCTCTCTGAAATATAAGAACTGAATATAGTTATGGGGTCATTGATAATGATGTGTAGCAACCCTTGAACATACTCAATAAATTCCTATGTTAGTGTGATGGAAGATGCTGTAAGAGGCTGATAGGTCTTTTATTATGATTCCATATAAGAAGTGCTATTACAGATGAAATTATTAAAATATGCAACACAAAAGCAAATGAGAATAGCAAAAATAAGAATAACAAGAATAAAAATTGGCTCAATTTTTATTTTTTTGGGGGGGGTTTTACGTACAGAGAGATCCAGTTTTACCCCAGTTTCAAACACGGATTTGTAATGGTACTACAAATCTACACATGCAGTCGGGTAAAATCATAAATGTGCTCTGAAAAAATTGACCTAGATGTCAACTCTAACTTACAGAAAGTCCCCTAAAGACGGTCTGCAGGTTATTTGGGAAAGTTATTACTTGTCATAGGGCAAGTAACTTTCAAAATCATTTCCCTGGGAAAAAAAAGGGAGTACCTAAAGAAATTAGTTTTTATTAATGTCTGCACTCAATATGGGCTGGATTTTAAAAAGGTTACGCGCGTCGGGCCTATTTTAAAAAGGCCCGGGGACGCGTGTAAGTCCCGGGGCTTGCAAAAAGGGACATGGTTGGGGCGGGGTGGTCCAGGGGCGGGGGCGTGGTCATTGGTTCCTGGTTTAGTGGCTGTTTGCCGCTGTGCTTGGGATCGCAGTTGGCCGGAGTGTGCAACATACTTCAGCCCCAGGGCTGAAGTAAATTTAGCAACAAAAAAAAGAACTCAAAAAAGGTAGGGGGGAGGTAGGGGAAGAGAAGGTGGGGTTGGGGGTAGGGAACGGGGGAAGGCAGTGCGGTTCGAAGCGGGCTCAGCACGCGCAAGGTGCACAATTGTGCACCCCCTTGCGCGCGCCGACCCCCGATTTTATAACATGCACGCGGCTGCACCTGCAAGTTATAAAATCGGGCATACATGTGTGCGCACCAGGTAGCATGTGCTCTTTTTAAAATCTACCCCTATGTGGGTAAACTTACTTGGCTATGTCCTAACGATGGTATATAAAAATCAATCAATCAATAAATAAATAAATTTGCATGTAAGTTTACCCAAGCCGAGTGAAAGAATTGCTGGGGACAGGAAATGGTAGGGGTTTGCACTTACACCCACACACCTTTGGATTTTACAAAGTAGGAAGTGAATTGTAAAAGCCCGACGCACCAGTTAATTAGGAGATACACTAAGAAGTCAGACGCGCCTAGAGGATTTTAAAAGTCACCGAGATACAAGCCTATTTCCTGCAGTGCGCACATCTCCAACGATTTCCGAAAGGGGCGGGGGCTTGGGTATGGTGTGAGAGGGGCAAGGTTGCTTTTGGGGTGTAAACCAAAGATGTGCACGGAAATTCCAATGCAACCCGGCGCACACCGAAGCCCCTACTGTGGATGCCGTATAAGTTTAAATTTAAAGAAAACTAGGCAGATCTACAGAGGTTTAAAGGTCGGTGCTTACTGGGGGGGTGTGAAGGCTCTCAAACCAGGGAGTTGACAGACCTGTCTCTTAACTGGGTGAACTGGGAACAATCTGATAAAACTGGGAATGGCGTCTGCGCATGCTCCATTTTAAATCCCCCAATTTATGTGTTAGAAGTGGGATTTCTGTGGACCCACTTAAAATTTGGCACACATGTGCGCGTGGCCAGGCTGTTTAATAACATGCATGCAATGGCTGTGTACCTGGGCGCAGCCCGGCGTATGTGCGGATGCATGCTGGTTTGAAAGTTACCGACCAGATGTACGTTTTCCTGAAACATTTCTACATAGATTTAATTATGTGAAAGTATCAGTGGGTAGATTTGTTGGGAGAGTTTTCAAAGCGGATTTATATGTGTAAATCCGCTTTGAAAATTGATGTAACTCATAGGCATATTTTCCCAACTAACTTAAGCGGGATGTTACAATATTACATCCCAAAGTCTTATTTCATAGCTAACTGCTAGACATCCTATATATTAGGTATCTCCTAATCATGGACACCACACCAAGTCCTTTTTTTTTAAGACTCTGCAACGGAACAACTATCTTTGAGTTCAAAAAATTCATTTCTATATATATATTTGGCACTGTTAATACGCCTTTATTCTACATTAAATAGTTATACTGCTTATATTAAATAATATAATTTTTATGTATTACCAGTTAAACTATAATTTATTTTATCATTATGTTAAATTGTCATCTAGTTAAATTGTCATCTAGTATTACCAGTTAAACTATAATATTTATTTATCATCTAGTATTAAATAATAATAATTTATTTATTTATCATCTAGTATTAAATAATAATAATATTAAATAATATAATTTTTATGTATTACCAGTTAAACTATAATTTATTTTATCATTATGTTAAATTGTCATCTAGTTAAATTGTCATCTAGTATTACCAGTTAAACTATAATATTTATTTATCACTATGTTAAATTGTCATCTAGTTATATTGTTCCATATGTTCTACTGTTCTATGTAAAGCTCCGCTCTCTGTTGGGCAGTTCATTGTTTTATGTAAACCGGAGTGATTTGTAGTCCCTACAAGAACTTCGGTATATAAAAATTAAAAATAAATAAATAAATAAATAAATAGAGGAACTAGGTGAAAGAGTCACGTCAGGCTTGACAATGGAAAAACTGCTGCTCATAAGTAAAGAGTAGAGATATGTATTTTGTAGAAACATAATAGGAAATCTCAACAACATTTCCTATGTCATTTCATAAATTTTCAAAATGGAACAAAGTAAAACCAAAAAATGTAGTTGATTTCCTTCATTTTGTTAAAAAAAAAAAAAAAAAGAAAAGAAAATCCTTATATAGCCAGCCCCATGGCCTGCCCTGGGGACCTGTAGTCTGCCCTAGAGCCTGCCCCAGGTCGGGCCTGGAGCTGGCTCCGTGTTTTGCCTCCTCCAACCCCTCCCTCTCAAAATCAACTGGGTCCAGGAATCACCCTTCCCCCACATATGCCTCCCATGGGGGTCCACAGTAGAGTGAAAGGTACAGGAGTGATGCCCACTCACCTCCTGCCCCCATCAGTGTTGTCTTCAAAATTGTGCCGGTCAGTCATGAGACGGTGCCATAATGACTTTAAAATGGTGCCGGTCTCAGGGCCCACCAGTGCCATTATCTGGCAATACAAACATACGGCCTTACAAGAAAATGGTGTGGCTGGCCCTTAGTCGCCATCTGATGGCACCGTGGCACTGGTCTCAGGGCCAGCCAGCGCCATTTAGAGGAGGCAGGATGCACGTGGGCATTCCTGCGGCTCCATTTGTTTTCCAGTAGAACCCTTGGTTGGGTTAATTGGGGACCGGGGTAGTTCCCAGCTCCAGCATCATTTGGGGGTCGGGGGCTCCCTAACATTTCATTTATATTTGTTCTTTTTGGGAGGCGTTAAATGTTTGTTTTATTTTGGTTAAGGTACGTAAGCTAATAAACATTAAACGCAATGATTTGGAGATTTAAGAAAAAAAAAAAAACCTTCAAAAATAAAATAAAATGTTGGGCCTGCACACCACCGATAAATATCTTAAAGGAGTAGCATAATGTAGTGGTTGCTAAACAAAAAGTAGATAATGAGTGGGTGCACTTTTAAAAAATATGTGGGAGCTCATTTTCAAGAAGGTTTCTGCCATACATTTCCTTTGACAGTTTTTTTCTATTTATTAATTTTTTGTTTTTTAAGAAAATAAGACCTACTTGGCCATATATACTAAAGTATTTATCCCATTTTATGTTACAGGGAAAAATGCTTAGTTCATCAGGTCCCATAGTATTGTACTTAACTATAGCTTCCTTCTCGTCACAACTCCTATCCTACATTCCACTGCTCATTTATAGCATATTGGAAAACATTTACTCTATTATACTTGATTGCCACTTTGCTTGATTTCATGAGCATACAGGCTAAAAATAGATTTCTAATGTTGTCTTGAGTCATTTTATGTGGTTTCTTCTGTGTAAATTGAAAATGTAATTCTGCACTGGAAAAGGTAACCATCACCGTTCAGTTAATTTAGGTGGTTACTTGTTTTAATTTACCATGTTGAAATTCACTTTATTTGTGTCCTTAATTTCATGCTTTTTGATCTGATGCTAATTTATTCAACAATTACTTTCAACCTGCAGCATAAAGATAATGAAACATAAGTGCAACTAAATCTTCTGATTTAGTTTTTGATGTGATTGTAGCAGAGCTGGAAAAAAAAGTCTGTGGTATTCTTCAGGGTGCTAAGTGTTACAGTAAGATGTCATCAATTTTACAGCACTGCCTTCCAATGTTAAGGATGAAGCCATTTTTTATTAAACCATTTCTGCTGTAAATAGTGATGCAGTCCACCAAGGTTTCATGGGAGATTACAACTATCTTCATTTAAATTCTCATAAATTTTGCAGTTCACAGGTTAGTTAAATACACAGTACTGACATTGGGAGTTTTACTAGCTCCCTAACTTTAAGATAACTTTAAAATATTTGAAAAAACAGAAAGGTTACATAAAATTAATAATCTCCCATTGCCATTTGTGTCTGTTATAACTCCTGGTTTAATATAGGAAATATACACTGTTACCAAGAAGTATAGTCTGCAGTGAATCCAGAGGGTGCATGCTAAGGAAAATATGTTAATTACACTAAAATGTGGAAAGGTCAGAATACGAAGGGGGAAAAAATCATTTGATACATAAAACAACAGTATGGTTTGAACTAGAGATGTGCATTGTTTAGTTCTTTCGGTTTGTTTTCGGGCCCCCGCAGGAAATTCCGTTTTTACCACGGTTCGCTTTTTTTATTTTGTGTCGGACCCGATTTTCGAGTTAGCGCGCACTAACACGAACTACGAATTTTTCCCCCGAACCATGATGAATTAGACAATTTTGTTGAAATTGTCTAATTCATGAAAAATGAATGCACATCTCTAGTTTGAACCTCTCTCTAGCACTAGAGGTCCAAAGCTTCTTATATACTAAACACAGGGAGGGCAATTGTCAAAGGCATAGCCACAAGTACAACTGTTTTTTACCCCAGAAATGTTTTTGGGGTTTTTTTTTTTACAAATATGTGGGTAAACTTACTTTGGTAGGCCCGTTCATGTGTAAGTTTACCCAGATTGAATGGAGGCGTCCTGAGAACGGAGTTGGAAAGGAGTTTGGACTTAAATGCCTACTTTTGGATTTTCAAAGTATGCACATAAAATTTCCAGAAAATTTCCTAACCATGTAGTCGGACTATTATAAAATTATCCCCATACAAAGAAAAATCAAATAGTAATACACTATCATTGATGGTCTTTATCCATATGGCCTGAATAGTGCGACCAGCACCATGTGTGTGTCCAAGTAACATTTAATCATGAACTATCACAAGGCGCACTCCTTCTGATTCTGTATCACACTTATGGACTACGTAACAAAAGTGAAAAAAAAGTCTGGACAAATGCCAGCCAGGGTCGATGGCAATCGGTAAGGATTACTTCCATCTTCTTTCACAACAGGAAGAGAAGAATATATACATCTACCCTTCATACACAGAAATAAAGATTTGGGGTGGGACTTGAGATGGTTTAGCCTCCTCTTTTTTGTCCATTTGTTAGCTATTTGTCACAGCCATGCAGGCCGGTTAAAGGTGATCTCCAGGCAGGAGCAGCGCAGGGCTCAAGAGCAGGGCAGTGCAAAATCTTCTGCCTGATGAGCTACCTTCCCCTTGGGTTGAGCCCGTAGGTTCTGATGGCCGGCAGGTCTTTTCTGGCGGTGCACTTGAAGCAGGGGTTCAAGCAGAGATGAGGTGGACCACAGTCTGGTCTGGCAGCATGCTAAGCAATTTCGAAGGTCAGGCTTGGTCAGCAATGAGAAGTCAGCCCAAGGTGCAGGAAAAGTAGGGCAGGCAGGAACCAGGACAGACAAGGAAACAGGAACAGGGACAATAAGCACCCAGAAAAGGCAGGAGAAAACTGGAACAGGGTGCAAGGCAAGGCAGGGACCAGACAGACAAGACACCAGAGGGACAATGACAGGAACAAGACAAAACAGGGGCAGGGCAAGCGAAACACCAAGGTCAGGACAGGGACAGAGCTAGACAGGCACAGGACAAGACCAGGGCAGGAAGCAATAGAAACAGAATGCAGGGCAAGACAGTAATCAGACAAACAAGGACAGAATGCAGGCAAGAGGGCCATTTGGAGGCCATACAGGTGCTGGAGAAACAAACAGACAGGGACAAGGCTAAACAGGCACAAGCAAAACAGGAACCTAGACAAGGCAAGGTAAAGCACTAAGATGGCCACAGCAGGAACCAATGGAGATTTGATGATGAGGCAGGGAACTATTAGGCAGGTTTTAAAGGAGTGGCAGGGCTCCTCATGAGTGTTCAAGGCACCTGTGCAGCTCAGACTGCAGCCCACTGAGGGCCCCTACAGGAAGGAGGGCTGCATAGCAGCCAGGATTGTTACACTATTATTAATGATAGGGGTAGGATATTAGGATTGGAATTGTTCAGGATTTATATTCATTATTATTTCAAATGAATGCCAAAAATGCAATAAGTGAGGCCATTTTCAGTTCCTTCCAAATGGAACAAACTGAACATAGCCTTCTATGAAAATAACTAACAATTTTTGAGTATACTTGTATTCATGGGGGAGAAATGAGCCTCTGGCAGCCCAGATTGGACCTCTCCAGACCCCTGTGACCTCCCCCCCCCCCCCCCACTTCTGTGCCAAAAAACGTATCTGGCCTGCCTGGAGCCAGCTTGGCCGAGGGTAGGGACCCTCACCACCACCATTTAAAATTTTCAGGAATTCCCACTCTGACTCCCACTTACCCCCTTCTTGGATTCTTATTCAAAAAAGCATGTGAGATTCTCATTCACTCTCGCTCAGTTTCCAGTACTTTAAAAATGGCACCATCCAGCTGGAGGATGGTGCTAAAATGACTCAACCGGTGCCATCTTCCAGGCAGATGGCACCATTTTTAAAGAACCGGGACCTAAGCAGAAGTGAGTGGGCATCGCTCCTGCCCTTTTTCAACAAGAATTCTGAAAGGGGGAAATGGAGGATGGGGTGAGAGCTCCCTGATCCCAGCACATTTAAACAGAAGAAGCACCTGGCTAGGGTCCAGTATTGGGTAGGCCCCAGCACCAAGCAAGCCTTGGCCAGTCCAGCTCAGTATTCTTGGCTCGGGAGTGACAGTCACTGGGGCTCAGGAAGGCCTAGGCAGGATCACTGGAGGCCTGTTTTTACATTTTTAATCGGTTTGGGTTTTTATTTTTGGTTTAGGTTTTTTTTCCACGTTTAATGTTATTTCCCCGGTTTGCCAACAAAAAAAAATAAAAAAAAATTAAATAAATCAAAATGACATCCTCTCCCAGAAAAAAACCAAAGAAACAAACAAATAGAAATAAAAAATTGGGGCTTCACATTCCTATTAATGATGCTTATTGTATTATTAATATGTGGATTTCGGGAATGTATTTGCAATATAATTGTTTTAGTTTATACAGTCTATTCCAGCTCTCTAGTGAAAGTGAGAAGAGAGTCAGATTTCAATAGGAATTTTTATATTGATGTATTATGTATTTATTTTTTTTATAATTCTGTTTTTGATTATTTATATTGTTATGTATATGTACATGGATTACAATTAACTTAATTCATTTCTTAACCATTTTTGGGGAGTTGACGGTCCTTCCCTAATGTCCAACAATAGAATGAGAAAAAGATAACATTTTTCCAAAAACTACAAGTGAATCATAAAAAGAAAGGGGTTGATGTGTTAGAATGTAGGCAGGTCACAGAGAGACGGTAGGATTTTATGTCTGGTAGTGAGTTAAAGACTACTCCTGGGGAAATTCTGTGCAAAAACTTAAAATTCTGCTAAATTCTGCAAACTTTATATTAGTCAAAATAACACAATTTACATGACAGTCTTTAAGTAATTACATTTTAAATTAATACAGAAAAAAGTTATTACTTAGAGCTGCATAATTTAAAATATTTTGATCAGAATTTGCCTAGAAATTCACTGTAAGAGTGTCCCTTCCACTCGCTCTTCCTACTCCCCTGGCCACTTTGCCCTTTCAGGCCCCAACTCCTCCACCTGCCAGTATCTCTCCCCTCTACCTCTAGGCTCAACCCCTTCCACTCTATCTCCAGTCCCTGAGTTTGACCCCGTTCTCAATACGGCCCCTCAACAGGCTCCCTCTGTCCCTCCCTCTCTCACACACATGCTCTCTCTCTCTCTAGTGCACATACACACACCTTCAATCAGGCTCCCTCACACTCGCACACACACATCCCCTCATACAGGGTCCCTCTCTCTGGCACCCACACTCAAGTACCCCCCCCCCGCTTCTTACCTCCCATGCTCTTTCTCACACCTCCTACTCACACCCCTGCTCTCTCTCTCAGCCTCCTCTTCCTTCTCTCACACCCCTCTCCCTGCTTTCTCACACACCCTCTCTCACACCCCTCTCCCTGCTCTCACCCTCCCCCCTTCATACCCCCCTCCCTCCCCCTCCTCTCTCATAACCCCTCCCCTCCTTCATACCCCCTCCCCTCTCTCTCACCCCTCCCCTCTCCTTCTTACCCCTTCCCTCTCTCACACCCCTCCCCCTCTCCTCTCTCACACCCCTCCCCTTTCTCACACCCCTCTCCCTCTCTTCTCACACACACACACATTCACTCTCACCGAGGCCTTCATTTTCGTTGCGAGCAGAGCACAATCTGTTCGCGACACACTGAGGCCTTCATCTTCGCCACGAACTGCGCACCAGGGCCTTCATCTTCTCCACGAGCGGAGCGTGTCCCACAGCATACGGGGGCCTAAAACAGTGCACCGGGGTCTTCATCTTTGCGTGCTTCGTTCGTGGCATACCGGGGTCTCCTCTGCCATTTTCTGTGCAGGGGGGGAATTCTGTGCAAATTCTGCACTCCGCAATAGCACAGAATTCCCCCAGGACTAGTTAAAAACTCAAGCCTCAGTTCAGTCCTTTCAAGAGAGATCCAAAACTTTTGGTCATTTTAGCTTCAAATGTCTTGCATTCCTGGATTGTTTTGAATTTATCTTCTGGTATCCTGATCATAAAGTCATAGATGTAGTGTTCTGTCCCAAAAAATGAGCATACATTTACTAACTGCAAATCCAAAAATGTTGCAAAGTTGCTTTACACATAAAAAGAGAAATGTGCACATGAGTGCATAAAAGTGCTTTTGTTCTGTACCTATGGTAGCTACACCTATTGATTATGGATTGGGGATTGAGTGGGATGAATTTGTTAGAGTATCTCAATCTGAGTTGTTACAGGCCATTTGTCATCCGAACAAATCTTCTTGTCCTTTAAATCTGTGCTCTACACGTATTCTAAAAATGTACAAGTGTAAACCTCCATAGAGAATCTTTCACTCTCTGAGGGTTATATTCCTGAGGTATTAAAAGTAGCAAGAATGAGTCTGATTTTAAAAAAGCCTTCTTTAGACCCTGATTGATTTAACTAGTGGCCTATTTATTTGCTACATTTCCTCTCAATAATCATGGAACGTGTAGTTAACAAACAACCCAGAGGACCATACTCAGCCACTATCTAGCTGAGCTAGTTACCCAGGTCTCCAGTGCAACCAGATTTATCTAGATAGGTTATCCAGCTAAATGAATATTGGAGTTAGCTTGATAACTTATCCAGCTACTTATCCACCTAGCATTTAGCTGGCTATTTAGCCAGATATGTAGTTATCCAGCTTTGTGGTGGCTGCTGATGTCAGGCAGATATTCAGCCACCACCACCACTTAGCTGGATAAGTCAAAACGTATTTGGCTAAGGGCACTGACTATGGACCTCCCAATGATCATCTGACTAGATACAAGTTGTTGGATAATTTACAATTTGGCGTCAGATCTAGGCTCAGCACTAAAACCCTTTTGCTTGCTAGGGTTGACAAATTTCAGAGGGTTCGATATTGGACAGTGATATTGTTTTAGACATATTTTCAGTGTTTGATACATAAGACTATTTGCTGGCCTGGTTAACAGACTTTTGGTATATGTGGAAATGTGCTTAGTTGGTTTCAATCTTTCCTCACAAACCACTTCCAGACTGTGTAGCTGGGTGGGCATTTTTATTCCTGCTCACCATTTCCTACAGGAGTCCTCAGAGTTCAGACATTTTGGCCACCCTTTTTAATATCTATACGAGACCTCTCCATCAACTTCTAGCTGATTTAGATCTGTGTTATGCTGAAGACATTCAGTTTGCTTTTCCTGTGGTTAACTCTATGGATTCTGCTTTGGAAAAAATCAGAAAAGTAATCAACTGCATTATGCAATGGTTACGTAACAATAGATAATACTTAAATCTATCAAAACCTGAAATTCAGTTTCTGGCTTGGCATGCCAAGAATGATCTTCCTGATTCTGTTGAAATTGATGGCCATATATTTCCTATTGCCACCAGGCATGTAAATTGGGAGTGATTTTTGACTCTATACTTTCTTTTAACCTTCATATTAAGAACGTTTTTCAAAACACTTTTTATAAACTTCGCATTGTTCTATATCTAAAATCTTATTTGTCACCTTTTAATTTGCATACGTAGTTCAAGCATTGGTTTTAAACAGCATTGCTTTTAAACAATTTTGATTATTGCAACTCAGTCTTTTTGGGCTTTCTAAATTGATAATGTGGGCCCTTCCGATTTCCCAAAATGTAGAAGCATGTATAATTACTGGTCTCTCAAAAATGCAACACAACACCCCCATCTTTACATCTTTACACTGGTTGCCAAATTTTAGATGGGTAAAATTTTAAATATTGATATTGATTTTTAAAGTGCTACACTCAATTGAGCCAATCTTTTGAGAGCATTATTAAACGTTTATACTCCCACTCGATCACTGAGATCCCAATATAAGAACTTATTAGAAATTCCATCTGTTAAGCAAGTTTATGCGAGACACGTGAATGGGCCTTTGGAGTGGCCAGCTCAGAACCTTGGAATAGCCTACCTGTTGATATTTGGTCTGAGTTCTGTATAAAAAGGTAAAGACATTTTTATTTAAGCAGGCCTTTAGCAAGATATAGTTATTTTAACCAGACTAAGGTTTATGTTATTATACTAATTTAAATGTGAGCAGTTATATAAGTTATGTGGTTGTTTAGCAGGTTTTTATGAATTTTGGTTATGGTCAGTATTAATCCATCTATCTTATATCAAAGTGGCATGTTTGTAAAATTGTTGCTTTATTCTGGGTCTGTGTTCTTATTTTGATTATTTATTGTTTTGTTTATTTTTATTGATGTATTTTTATATGATTATGAGTGTTTTATTGTACTTTGTCTAGGAATGTTTGATAGGCGAGCTATAAATTTTATAAATAAATAAATAAAGCAGACCTTGCGAAATTCTGCATGTTAGTACATCAGCCTTCTAATGTGATATCAACTATTTTTGGTGTCTTTTCTTCTAGTAGAAAAAAATGGATATAAACTTCAATGTCAAATAAAGGTAGAAGTTAATATTCAAAACATTATGTTTTCCTAATTCAAAATTTCCACTGCTGGGCACTAAATTTAATAGCCTATTTTTTTCTAGGTGCCTTAATTTAGAGACCCTAAGGTCAAAACTCATACCTTTTTTTTTCCCTTTGTTTAAGAACTTACACCAGCTCCCTGGCTGGCGTAAGTTGCCAGGTCAGACAATCAATTATAACTTTGCAATATGTTTTATAAACTATTGTTTAATAAAGATGTGACAAATAAAGCTTAGAGGTAGATTTTCAAAGGCCCGCATGTGTGTCCATGTGTGTGCAGTTCCTGGCATGCATACATGGACACGGCCATTTTATAACATGCGTGCGTCGCCACACACAATTTATAAAATACAATTCCAGCATGCACATGCACTCCCGATTTTAATATCAGTGCACGCATTTGTAGGCGGATGGTGTCTCATGCGCGCAAGGTGAGGGATTTAAAAAAAAAAATGTGTGGCGACATGATCAGGCCTTCACCAGTTCCCTCCCAGTCCACTCCAATTAAGGGGCGGACTGGGAGGGAACTTTCCTATCCCCCTACCTAGCCTTCCTCCCTTTTCCCCTCTCCTCCCTGATCCCTAAACCTTGCCTAGCTATCGTAATTTTTTTTGTTTTAGAATTTACCCGCTCCTTCAAGTATGAGTAAGTTCACCTCGCTGGCCGGCTGCCGGTGTGCGCTTTCCCAGAACAGGGCCTAATGGCTTCTGTCCCAGTCGGGCCCCTCCCCATAGCCTGCCCCTTTCAAGGAGCCTGGCACTGCTGTACGTATTGGGAGATATGCGTATGGCCGGGCCATTTTTAAAATGCGCTTAGTGTGCGCATGGCCCAGCAATGCGCGTATCCCCTGGTTTTTGTGTGCGATGGGCTTTGAAAATTTGGGCTTTAATTTTATCAGTGCTAAACCTGCTTTTCTGAGTGTTAAATAGGAAAGAATGTCAAAGGAGCAGGAAAAATATCTGTGTTTATCATTGCATTAACTACATGTAATACCACAATGTGTGACAGAAGAACATGAGTGAGTGCCTGGGATTAGAATTGTGAGAGACTGAGGAAGGGATAGGAGAGACACTAAGGAAGGAGAGAAAGTGAGAGCAGCTCCTGGAGCTATGAGGAAGATATTGATTAGGGATGGCAGTGAGGCACTGCAAGTAGTGGAGGCTGTAGCAATAGAGGATAGAGATTGAGAGGAGTAAAGTAACTGGCAGTAGCTGCCCCCTTCTCCTCCATAACTAGATGAGAGACAATGAAGGAGTTTTGCTGTTTGGTTTGTATAGTGCTGCGCATATTGAGGATAGATCTCTAGTGGAATAAAAGCCCATGTAAATAATGATGGTCATCTGTAGGGGTGATTGTGAATATTTTAAACTTTTGGCTGGTGACTTTGGTTTATGTTTATAGTTTTTTCTGTTTACTGTATTTAATGTTTTTATTTTTGTCTGAATTTATGTTTATTTGTCTAACTTTAATGTTTTATTGTACTTCTGAATGTTTTGTTGTGAGCCACTTAGAACAATGGATAATATGGCATACAAATGTTTTAATAAATAAGTAAATGCATTACTCTTTCCCCCAAGTCCAGGACCCCAGGGTAGTCATGAGGCCTGGGGTGCTGCATGGCCCTCCCTGTGTGCCCAAGACCTCCACTGGATGAGGAGCATGTATAAAAATGTATGGTACAAAACATATACAAAATCTTTACATTCATACACTTTATCTGATGATCCTAGAAAAAATACTCACCTTACTGCCCTTCAAGTTGAGTAGTGGCAAAGTGGCCAACACCTTCTACAGATGCATCCAAAATGATACTCAGCACCACACATTCTGCTGCAGTGAAGGTGACCTGGCTGTCAGAACCTTCAGCTCTCGTCTTGGCCTGCTTCTTCACAGTGAGACATCAGAGGTCCCACCTCTTGTGGTTCAGGTCTTTTATACTGAATTTGTTGTAATAGATGATATTCAGTCATTGGCAAATCTTCTTCCACAGTGGCTCCTTCCTGTATGAGCCCACTCTCCTGGGCCATACAGAAAATGCTGGACCTTCATGAACTGATGGACAAGAAGATCCACCTCCCTTGGCAGGAAGTTGTACTTTCTCACAAGTGCTCCACTCTGTTGTGTCATGATGCGTGTAGGAAGACATGCAGTTGTAGCCATCCCCTTATCCCCACATGTATATGTAAATTGTGCTTATTTACATGTGTAAATGGGCAGGCTATAATCAAGTAAATTTTACATGTGTAAATAAAAATAGATAGCAAATAAACACATGCTTGTTACTACCAGCGTAAATACATATACCTTATGGGGTAGATTTTCTAAAAGTGCACCCGCACAAACAAATGTACGCCGGATTTTATAAGATACGCGCATAGCCGTGCGTATCTTATAAAATCCAGGGTCGGCGCGCACAAGGGGGTGCACATTTGTGCAACTTGCACATGCCGAGCCCTGCGTGCGCTGCCCGTTCCCTCTGAGGCCGCTCCGAAATCGGAGCAGCCTTGGAGGGAACTTTCCTTCGGCCTCCTCCCACCTTCCCCTCCCTTCCCCTACCTAACCCCCCCAGCCCTATTTACACCCCCTCCCTACCTTTGGTGACAAAGTTATACCTGCTACAGGCAGGCGTAACTCGCGCGCGCCAGCGGGCTGCTGGCGCGCCATCACCCGACCTGGGGGCTATTCCGGAGGCCTCAGCCATGCCCCCGGAACGCCCCCGGGCCAGCACCATGCCCCGACACGCCCGCTGGAATGCTCCGAACGTCGCGCCGGCCCCCTGACACGCCCTCTAGCGAAGCCCCGGGACTTACGTGCGTTCTGGGCTTGCGCACGCCGCCGAGCCTATGCAAAATAGGCTCGGCGCACGCAGGGGGGTTTTAAAAGGGTTACGCGCATAACTTATGTGTGTAACCCTTTTAAAATCTACCCTTATGTATGTATATTCTATTTTAAAAAGTATAATGCCTATATTTTGGGATAACAGCTGGATCCATCAACTCTGGGACTTTAGGATCTGGTCCAGTGTTTCTGCCTACAGTTTGCAATGTGGGAAAAACCTGGACCAGACCTGCTTGTCCCTAGTGCCATGGAGCCTGCTGCTATTCTATCTACACAAGGTATTTATTGGATGAATACCTAATTGACAGGATCCTGGATGAATTAATAATTAGGCTGGTCCTTTGGTCATGTAATAAAGTTTTTCTCTCCATATGGAACATCATTCTTGTTTTCATACTTTCTACTTCTTAGTTATTTGAATGTGTGCTAGTTTCTAATGGTTTTCTGCTTATTCTACTCTATCCAACCCTTTGTCCATTGAAACAGCTGATTAAATTAACAGATCTGAACCAGCTTCTTATGGCAGACAATTTCTGATGAGTGACTGGAATATTTTTGGTGTGAGGGTGCTTGTGGATTACTGGTTATGGAGATGGTTGAAGGGGCAAGGTAAAAAAATACCAAGGAATCCCTGATAGCTCACAGCTGGTAGGCTTTTGTTTGAGAGTATTCAAATACAAAAAGATCCTTGATGTGTAATAGAACACAGAGCAATATAGTCTTTTTGCTGGCAGATCTGCATTTCAGGGTAGGTCTGGGAGAGATATATATATGGTAAACTCCATGCAGGGTTTGGCAGATGGAATCAGGCAGCTTTCTGGAAAGATGCAGGGCCTAACCAGCCAGGCTAGCCAATATGAGCTTTTTGCTCTACATTTCTCGGACACTTGGTATTAAGGCCGGTAGGTTGATGTTATCAGTCCATGTCACAGGGAATCCTGGGTGCTAGGTCTATAAAGATAGTTCTTCGGGCCCATAAACAGAGCAGTAGGATGCAGCAGAAGAGCAGGTTGGAGACGATGCTGGGAAGCGCAAGCAGGTTGCAGGACATAGCTCTGAGCCTGGGACCATGAGGTTCAGGACACCAACTGCTGAGGTCGGTGTTATGTTGCAAAATTCATGCACATGTGCATGTGAGCCCATATGCACGTGAATATGAGCTCACATGCAATTCTTTTAAAGTTAGCATCTCAGCCTTTTTCTTTTTTTTTAATCAGCCTAAAACAGATTAAGTTGAAAATATCAAGGCATTTTTTTCATCCTGATTCTAAAACTTCTTTCTCAAATCATTCTGAATTTACTAATCTTGTTCTTCTTGTAGGAAATAGAATTACAATCTCCACCTCATTTTGGATTAGGAATTTAAAAAAAGACAGCTGGATTTAAATGTCCCATTGCTTAGACAGTTATCCATAGAAAAAACCCTATTTTCAAAAGTGAAAATAAATGCTCAATCGGCCGAGTCACCCACTTCTTTCATTTGCAAGTCGGCTGATCCTTCCCTCCCATTTAAACTTGTCAAATGGGCATATAGCAAAACAGATAAAAGACTGCAATAAGTTTGCTGCTTGGACAATGTCACAGACATTTGGGTTACTACTTTTTGAAACTACATTTACATAAGCACATAAATATGTGTTTATTAAAATCCATGCAGAAATATTTAGAATCCTGAACTCCCAAGAAAGCATATCAGTCTTATGACTTCTCTTTTCTCTCTGCTTTAACTGATACATTTGTTTCTTTGAGATTCAGGCAATTAATTTATTTATATAGCTTTGTTGTTTGCCTTTGAGTATGGAATTGTGTAACATAGAGGTCCATATTCAGATGCATTTAGCCAGATAAGTCAGAAGTTATCCAGCTAAATGCTGACTTTTGAATATTTCCTCCATTTATCCAGCTAACTCTTAGCTGGATATCTCATTATCTGTCTGAAGAAATTCCCCTTTTCCTTGGGCCTTCAGAGGTTGGACATTCCACAGCAACATGTCTAATGAATTCACTCACTTGCACCCCAAGACCTTTTCCTTCTCTAAAGACCCGGGAGCCCCCAACCTTGGACCCGATCCAACTTCCTTGGTCAGGAACACTTCTTCTCCAAGCATAGTCTCTTTTTGCGAGAGGGCAATTCCTCTAGACCAGTTCCATGTGAAAGGAAAGACACTACCAGCACTATTTTCACCTCCCCCTTTACTCGTGGGCATAAGTGGAATTGTATCAGACTTAGGACACTTCCCAAGCTTAACACACCTATCTACACTGACATCACTACTGGCAGCCAGGCCTGTGGAAGCCATTATTGCCATACTAATAAGGGGCAATACTAACAGTAAGGGGCACATTGTGAGTCCCCCTTACAAGTATATCCAGTGAGGAATTATTTTACGGACTTTGCGAAATTTCCATATGATCCGGATTTTAATACACATGTCCAGCCTTACTTCTGGGTGAGTTTGTTCTTTTTCAACTGAACATGTTTTCAGTGCTGTCTCATGAGGGCTGGAAACTGGAGTTTGAACAGTGCCTGCCACAAATTATTTTGCTCTTTTCAAATTGAGTTATATGAGAGAGGGGAATGAATCCTACACTTAGCCACCCACATCTCCATGAGACATCTGCATAGTTTTATGGTACCACACCATGATGAGTCTCTTTAAAATACTTCCTTAAGCTGGGGTGAATTTGCTTGAGTAACATTATTCTGTAATGCCTGCCTTTTTCCGTGACAGGGCTACCCTAATTGTGTAGCATAATTCAGAAAGTAATTTCTTAGTTCAAAAAATGACTATGACTTAGCTGTTCTAGTGACCACACCAGTCTTCCTTCATCAAAAACGTATTTCAGAGCTTATTTGTTGCAAAACATTCCCAGAAGAGAGAAAAAACAAAGAACACATCAGCAGATAAAGACCATAAGGCCAATCTAATCTGCCCATTTCTATGTCCTGCCCCACTTACCATACACGATATTCTTTCTGTCCTTGGCATTTCCATCCTTTTCCTCATTCTCACACTATACTTGTTCCATGCTTTCTTAAAATCTGGCACTTTTTTCACCTCTACTCCCTCCATATGGAGACTGTTCTAAGGATTTACAATTTTTCTCATGAAGAAATATTTCCCCAGGTTCCATCTAAGACTTTCCCCTTTAACTCTCATCCTGTGTTCCCCTGATTCTCAAGCTTTTCTTCCTTTGAAAAGGACAAATCCTGAATTGTGAATTTGTGTTCTGCCAGCCTAAACAGGGCACAGATGTGAAATACTGTATTAGACAAAGGTTGATTAAGACTTTCATATATATATATATATATATATATATATATATATATATATATATATATATATATATATATATAATAGAACATTTGTGTCTAGCACAGATATTTGGATGCGTGAGGAACACTTATCTGCGAGCATATATTTTCTTTGCTTTGTAATCTCTGACTTCAGAAAGTTCCATTTCTTAAGAAAGGCCGTTTTTCATGTTTTCTTCTTGATTATTTCAAGTGCTTGCCCTTTTAAATTATTTGTTGTCATTCCCTACATGCTTGTGATGTGGTTAAAATGGAACAGAAATGCAAGCAGAAGGCCTGATTTACTAAGGCTTTTCTCCCATTCTGTGTCAATGGTAAAAATGCTTACTAAATGAGATCCAGAGTTTCCAAGCTGCCAAATAATTAGTACTGAGTGTTCCAGTGCTTTTTTTTTTCTTTCCTGCTTAGCAATGGAAAAGTAAAAAAAGAGAAATTTCCTCTCAACTGCATAAATATCTGCAGGGGGTAACCTTGTTAGCAATTAGAACCCAGCATTAGATGAGACAGACTTTTAAAAGACAAACAGCAATTAAAATCAAATAGTGCAACCCAATTTACCCTAAGTTAAAGTCATTTTAGTTTTCATACTGTCTCAAACATATATACAATTGATCTTTTTTTGCCTAAGATGTACAGGCATGCTTTTCAAATTGATTGACAGTATTGCATTTGCCCATACTTCTCGGTAGCAAATAGAAATTGATTTGAAAAAATAGATTGCTTGTATTTATAAGATTTCAGCACAATTACAAGTGCCAGAGAAAACCAGATTAATTATGGTTATGTCATCAGTGCAAGCTAGCGAGAAATAAGATATGAAAAACCAAGCAAAAACTATATGTAATTGGCATTAAAATGACTCAGGCATAAAAAAAGAATAATGAAGTGAGGTCTGAAAAAAAATTATTTTTCTTGTCAACAGAGGAAGGCCATACCTGCTCATGATTTATTTGGCAGAGGCATTTATTTTGATAGTGTCTGGGAATGAACTGAGATAAGACAGTAAAGATGAACATGGAATTTTTTCTTGATCGATCCCATCTGTGGGAATATGTTCACCATAAAACAATTTAGAAACGCCATACAAACTACTTCATTAGCCAGATATTCTATGCATTCTTTGATGACAAACAGGATGACAGTTCTCACACATGGATGACAGCATCTGATGGAGCCCAGCATGGAAAACGTATGGCAGAGTTTCTAGAACTTTGACTGAGCCTCATTGAGCATGCCCATAGAATGCATTATACCATGCATCCACTCGGGTTCCCTTCATTCTTTCTTTTACTGTGGAGCCCAGTGGTCATAGTTGGACTTCAGAGAGTTTTTCCCCCAGCGAGTTGTATTGCTTTTTCAAGTTTTTCTCATTATTTTCTCTCTTCTCCATTTAATGCAGGTTCCCATGGTCTTCCCAATAGTATCCCTAATTAGATTTTTTGAAGTTTTGTAAGTTTTCATTTACAGCTGTTCCCTTCTGTCAGTGCCCACTGGCCATGGCCTATCACCTCCATCAAATTTGATTTTGCTTGCCTTTTGTTTTGTGACACCAGGTCTTCGTGGTTCCAGTGGTGCCCTCAATGCAAGAGGACTATGTCTATCATAGATCCCTATGAGAGATGTGTACTCTGCTTGGGGGCAGTGCATATCATCCAGGGTTGCTGCAAGTGCACAGAAAAGGCCCCAAAAGGATGCAAGTTCCGCTTAGATTTGCTGGCATGCCTTTTTGTGCACCAAAAGACCGATCCATTGGCATTGGAGACATTGAAATCAATGGACCACAGAGTCAAACGCATGGAGGTAAAGTCCTCGACATCGGGGTGGGGGACATCAGCTCCTTCAGTGACAGTGATTGATAGGGAGCCCAGAAACAGGCCATCACCCAGCTCCCCCTTAGTCAAAGAAGGCCTCAGATTGAATTTTATTTACCTCAGCTGTGAGGAAGACCCATGCCAAGCATCGAGGAAAGCCAAACATCTGCAATGGTCCCTATTGATGCACGGTGCGGAGCATGGTTGCCAAGACCTCCCAAAGCAGCCCCGTGGTGAGGAGAGCTTATTCTCCAAGAATCCAGAGGACTAGATATGGTCTCCACTAGACTTGATATAAGCCACTGATCCTTCTCTTGGTCACTCCTGCCTCCCAGTCGATGTTGGCATTGGCAGTCTTTGAGGAGGAGTTGAAAAGACATATTCAGCAGGCTGTGGAAAAGATGCTGCAGAATCTCTGTGACAAGCCATTGCAGGCATCAAGAGTGGTTCAGTCATTTCTTGAGCGCCTGCTTATCAGCACTGCACAGGCACTAGCATCAGTATCATGTTCGATCTGTCAACAAGATCGGGAGGAGTGTCAGAGTAAGCAGCAAACAGTCTGCTGGTAATTCCTGACTCCTCAGTAGAGAAAGACCCCTGAAGAGACAGGTGTCTTTGGGGTCCCAAGCCCACCATCCAACTATACCGGTCAACAACCTGTTGGCTGGGGACAGACCACTCAGAGATCCTTCTACTGCAAGCTGCATGGGTTGTAATCCTCTTACTCCTGGGGGAGTGGGTGCTCTGATGATGGTTCAGATGATAGATCATCAGTGGGTCTCCCCACCAAAATCTTGTCTGAGGACCTCTTCTTCGCAGGTTTTGTGAGGTTCATGGTGGATGCCATCCCATTTATGTTGCAGACAGAGTGGTCAAGCCCATTCCATCAGGGCAGAAAGGACAGGGATTCTATTACAAATTCTTCCTGATTCAAATGAAAACAGGGGGACTGCATTCCATCCTTGGGCTTTGAACAAATTTATCAGAAAGAAAAGTTCAAGATGATTTCCCTGGGCACCCTGATCCCTTTTATCCAAAAAGGGGACTGACTATGCTCTCTTGATCTCAAGAATGCCTATACTCACATTGATATATTCCCCAGTCACTGGAAATATCTCAGATTCATAATGGGAAACTGAAATCTCCAGTATCGTGTTCTGCAGTTTGAGCTTTTGTCAACCCCATGTGGCTTCACAAAATGACTGGCCAAGCTGGCGGCACCCCTGAACAGGCTGGGATACACGTGTTTCCATGTCTGGATGATTGGCTGGAATGAAGCACATCTTGGGCAGGAACAGAGGCGTCAATGTGCATATCATTCTGGGTGCTGGAGTTATTAGGGTTCATCATCAACTACCCGAAGTCTCATCTCTGCCTGTCACCTTAATTGGAGTTTATAGGAGCACTGCTAGACACAACTCAGGCTTCCTCCCACAACAATAAGCTACCACCCTGTTGGCTGTAGCAGAAGAGGTCCAGTAGAGTCAGCAGATATCAGTTTGGCTCTTATTGAGATAATTGGGCCACTTGGCTGCAATAGTACATGTTACTCCCATGCCACATCTGTATAAGAGAAGAGCCCAATGAATCTTGAGGTTGCAGTGGATACAGGCTACTCAAGATCTCCGGGACTGCATCCACATCACTCCGCCACTAAGGGTCTTCTTGTACTGATGGTGAGAAAATTCTAATCTGGTTCAGGGAGTTTCTTTCCAAATTCCTCAGATTCATATTGTCCTAACATGGGTTGGTAAGCTCATGTCACTGGGCTCTGCACATGGGGCTCTTGGTCCGCCCAGGAATGTTAGTATAAGATAAACTTCCAGGAGCTCCAGGTGTTTTGAAGCTTTCAGAGATTGACTGTCCAACAAAGTTGCCCTTGTCCAATGGACAATCAAGTATCAATGTATTACTTCAACAAGCAGGGAGGTATGAGCTTGTATCTTATATGTTATGAGACTGTTCAGCTGTGGGCTTAGGCCATCATTTAGGGGATGGTGCTCTGGGTCACTTATCCGGCCAGCATGGAGAACATGTTGGCAGATAGACTGAGTTAGTCTTTAAAATCCCATGAATGGCCCTAGACTGAGGAGTGGCAATATGTATCTTCTGGCTTTTGGCACCCCAGAGGTAGATCTGTTCATGTCTCCTGGGATCAGAAAGGTCCCCCTCTTCTGCTCCATGTACAGGGTATGAGGCAAGCTAGCCTTAGATGTCTTCACCCTTCATTGAGGCCAAGGGCTTCTGTATGTTTATCCTCCAGTTCCGCTGGTGTCAAAGACTTTGTTGAAACTCAGGGAGTATGGGGGAGCAATGATCCTCATAGCCCCCCCATTGAGTGACACAGATCTGGTTTCCACTCCTGCAGGAGATGGCCATTTGGAAACTGATCAGACTGGGAATTCCCCAGATCTCATCACTCAGGCTGAAGGCAGGTTGCACCATCCCAGTCTCCAGTCACTCTCTCACTGCTTGGATATTGAGAGGCTGATTTTGGAATCACTTGACCTTTCTGAGAATATGTCTTGTATCCTCTTGGCTTTTGGAAAGACATCCACTAGGAAGTCCTACGGGCTTAAGTGGAAGAGGTTTACTGTATGGTATTTATTTATTTTATTTATTTAAAATTTTTATATACCGACATTCATCCAGGATATCACATCGGTTTACAGGGTAACACAAACAGACGCCAGGCATGGCGCTTTACATTGAACAAATAAAACAAGTTAACAAATGAATAAATGAGGGTGTGAATAACAAGGGGAAATTTGCATTAAATAATCAATGAGGTTTGTAAATATATACATATGTACAGAAGGAAGACACTAAGAGATAAGCAGTTTAGGGGTGCTAGGAGGAGAGGGGGGAGTGGCGAGCAGAGGGAGTGGCGAGCAGAGGGAATATGGTGTGAGCAGAATACCCTATATCCTTTTTCCTGCTCCACACAAAAACTGCCTGACTAATTGCTATATCTTCCTGATGCTGGTCTTAAGACCAACTCGATTAGAGTATACCTTAGTGCAATTGGTGCATGTCATCACCATATAGAAGGTATTCATATTTGTACAGCCATTTCTGTATAATATATGACTAAGAACAAGCCGGTTATATAGTGTATCTGAATTTTCAGAAATCATTTGATAAAGTGCCTCATGAAAGCCTTCTGAAGAAATTAAAATGTCATGGTATAGGAATCAATGCCATTTTATGGACTCATAACTGGTTAAAAGACAGGAAACACAGAGAAGGACTAAATGATCAGTTTTCCCAAAGGAGAGAGGTAAATAGTGAACCACCGCAAGGATTTGTACTGGGACCAGTGTTTTATGTATTCAATAATGATGCAGAAAAAGCAGTAAAGAGTGAGTGAAAGATCATGGGCCTGTTTACAGGGAGGTCAATTTTCAAAAACCAGGAAAATGGATAACATAGAAACATAGAGAAACATAGAAACATAGAAGTGACTGCAGAAAAGGACCAAATAGTCCATCCAGTCTGCCCAGCAAGCTTATGGTAGTATGTGCCGTGCCATACAAATTACCCCTATATTTTTCAATTTCACAGACCTTCAAAGTCAGGGCCCTTGTTGGTTGCTGTTTGAGTCCAATTCCCCATTACCTCCTGCCATTGAAACAGACAGCAGTGTTGGAGTTGCATCAAAAGTATCAGGCTTATTGGTTAAAGGTAGTAACAGCCGGATCAGCAAGTTACGCTCATGCTTATTTGTTTTACTAGACTGTAAAATTCCAAGTCTTTATTGGTTGCTTTCTGAATCTAACTCCCCTTTTCTTCTTTTTCCCCCTGTCGTTGAAGCAGAGAGCAATTATGAAGTTGCATCAACAGTATGAAGGCTTATTGGTTAAGGGTAGTAACCACTGCACCAGCAAGTTACCCCATGCACTCTTTTCTTCATTTTCATCCTCTAGCCTTTAGGGATCCACAGTATTTATCCCATGCACCTTTGAAATCCTTTACTGTCTTAATCTTTACCACCTCCTCCTAAAGGGCATTCCAGGCATTCACCACCCTCTCTGTGAAGAAATATTTCCTGACATTGATTCTGAATCATCTTCCCTAGAGTTTCATTTCATAACCCCTAGTTCTACTGATTTCTTTCTAATGGAAAAGGTTTGCTGTTGATTGTGCATCACTAAAACCTTTCAGGTATCTGAATGTCTGTATCATATCTCCCTGATCCTCCTCTCCTCCAAGGTGTACATATTTAGGCTCTTCAACCACTCCTTATAAATCATTTGATAGAGACTCCCCACCACCACCATTTTGATCATCTTTCTCAGGTCTGCTTTCATCCTGCTTCTGTCTCTTTTGAGATGCGGTCTCCAGAACTGAACACAGTACTCCAGGTGAGGCCTCACCAAGGACCTGTACAAGGGCATTATCACCTCCTTTTTCTTACTGGCTTTTCCTCTCTCTATATGCAGCCCAGCATTCTTCTGGCTTTAGATATTGCCTTGTCACATTGCTTTGCCATCCTCAGATCGCTAGACACCATCATCCCAAGGTCTCTCTCTTGCTCCATGCACAACAGCCATTCACAGCCCCCCTCTTCCCCCCCAAATCACATACAGCTCTTTTGGATTATGTACCCCAGATGCATGACTCTGTACTTCTTGACATTGAATCCCGGCTGCCTTATCTTTGACCACTGTTCAAGCTTCCTTAAACAACTTCTCATTCTCTCTACTTCTTCTGGCATGTCCACTCTGTTGAAGATTTTAGTATCTGTAAACAGACAAACTTTACCTTCTATCCCTTCCACAATGTCGCTCACAAAGATGTTGAACAGAATTGGTCCCAGCACTGATCCCTGTGGCACTCAACACCGTTCTCTCTTCAGTGTAGGCTTAATTTACCATTACATGCTGTCTTCTATCCATCAACCAGTTTGTAATCCTCCCCACCACCTTGGTGCTCACTCCTAAGCTTCTCATTTTATTCATGAGTCTTCTATGTCAGACTGTATCAAAGGCTTTACTAAAATCCAAGTAAATTACATCAAGCACTCTTCCATGATCCAATTCTCTAGTCACCCAATCAAAAAAATCAATGATTCATCTGGCAGAACCTTCCCCTGGTGAATCCATGCTGCCTTGGATCAAACAACCCACCAGACTGTAGATAGTTCAGCAGAGTCTCCATTAATTTTCCCACCATGGAGGTGAGGCTAACCAGCTTGTAGTTTCCAGCCTCCTCTCTGCTCCCACTCTTGTGAAGCAGGACAACCACCACCACTCTTCTCCAATCTTCCAGCATAACTCCCATTACCAGGGATATATTGAACAGGTCCTTCAGCGGACTTGCCAGCACATCTCTGAGCTCCCTCACTAGCCTGGGATGTACCTCATCTGGCCCCCATGGCCTTGTCCACTTTCAGTTTTCCTAGCTTTTCCCATACATTCTCTTCTGTAAACTGAGTTTTGTCTATTCCTTCCCCATCCACAGTCTTGGTAACTAATGACGGTCCTTCTCCAGGGTCTTTTTTAGTGAAGACCGAACTGAATTATTTGTTTTAATATTGCAACCATTACTTTGTCTCTCTCCACACCTTGACCTTTGTCACCTTTCAGTTTTACTATACCACCTCAGATCTTTCTCTTTTCTCTGATATATCAGAAAAAGGTTTTGTCACCTCTGTTTACCTCTTTGGCAATCCTTTCTTTCACCTGTCTTTTAGCTTTCTTGATTTCTTTCTTTGCCTCCTTCATTTTCACCAGATATTCTTACCTGTGTTTCTCATTTTAGGATCCTTCACATTTCCTGAAGGCTGTTCTTTTTGCTTTTATTTTATCAGCCTCCTCCTTTGAAAACATGAGGTAGAGCCAACTCTTGCTCCTCCCTTGGAAGTAAATTAGGCACGTGTCACAATTATAAGAACTTTGATAATTTAGCTGTGATTTTATTAAATAACCTGATAGGGTAATCTTACTGGATGCTTGAGACTTGCTTTTTCTCTATTCCACCTCATCCTCCTACGCCAATTTTTCTTTGATTGGAAGGATGCCATCAAGAATCAATACTCAGCTGAGCTGTAGAGCCCCCGAAGATACATTGCAAATAGCAAGGCCTCAGCCATTACAAACTAGAGGGAGCAATGATTGCCATATACAGTTGCAAGGCTGCCTGCTCCTAAAAACAAAGAACTCTAGCTGCCATTTGTGGGACCAAGGCCTGGACTGCCGGATGCATTCCGTATCTGGGGCCACCCGAACAACTTAACACAGATCACATTACCATCTGTAGCACAAAATATAATTCCCTAAGTAATCCTTCCCATTCCCTAACTCTCAAACTGGAGAACCACACTGTGACATACAGTACAGCAACATGTGTTTCCCATTACTGTGTAACATAAATGACATATTGAAAATATATTTTTATTTGACAGATTACATATTAACATAACACTGAATACATCTGCTGTAACTTACAATATGGGGGTAATTTTCATAAGGATTTACACGTGTAAATGTAACTGCTATTGTAGCCATTTTCAAAAGCCATTTACTTGAGTAAAGGACACTTACGCGAGCAAATCCTATGGACAATTCATGGCATATATTGTAGCAATTTTCAAAAACCCACTTACACGAGTAAAGTGCATTTACTCGAGTAAAATCCATTTTTAAGTGAGTAAATGCTTTTTAAAATCAGGCCCTATGTGTACAACTATAAAAGAGAGGGCAGGCAAGGAAGCATCTCCCATGACAGGCCAACAGAGGCAAAAGGGAGGGTTAGACATGGCTTTCTCCTTATTTATCTCCTGCCCATCCTGCCCCCAATCTTTTGAGCACTGGTGGCCAGTCAGACCCAGAGGATGTTCTGGCCAGGCAAGCCTACCAGGGAGATACATTGTCTGCTCGTACTGATCCAGAAGTGGCTGTGTGGACAAGGGTATCCCTGAGGCCACAGTCTGCAACCAAAAGAGGGAGATGAGGAGATGACTTCCATTTCTTAAGAGCCATGGACAATGTTGGGGACAACATGGCCATCGGGACAATATGCACTCTTCCCCATGGCATAAGTAAGTTAGGGTACCTGGTAAATGGGAGAGATGTTGGGCAGCCCTCTCCATCACTAGCAGCATCCACAGGTATTAATTGTCCATTTCAAAAGGTCAGTAAGACTATCTCTAGAGTCTTCAATCAACCATCTGAGGGACCAGTTGTAAGGTTCAGACTGATTAATAATTTGCCAATTCAAAGTCAGTTATAAGACGAAAAGACACTAGTTCTGCAAATGTGAGACCCAAGGGTAAAGGTTTATACACACATCATTACAGTCATGTACAATACACATGGTATCAGATTGGGCAAAGGTTGCCTTATCTGCATCCAGAGACTGCCTAGTAGCAAACTTTTTGTTGAAAACATATTGAACCAACTAGGCTTATTTTGTAGTAATTTGAAATAATTTCTTATGTTTGTTTAAAACAAAGGTTAATAAATAGGCTAGAAAATTCCTTTTTTACAGATATAATGTTCATGATGCTTTAGAGAGTAGCCGTGTAATATTGCAGGCAACTATAAATGCAAGTTACCAATTTTCAAAGCAAAATTATACCTAAGAATGCTCACCAACTATGTTAAGTTATACCTGCACCTTGCAGGGTGCAAATAGTGAGGGCTAATGTATCTATGTATCTTATCTTAACTAGGGTGTTAGATAGAGCAAGAGTCCATGGGCATGCCAGGGTCAGGACAGGCAGTGGGCTGGAGACACTGGAAACAGATCAAAAGTCGGGGCATGCAGCAGACAAAATGTGTCCAAGGTAATAGGTTAGGTCCAGGTGGCAGGCAAGCACGGTCAGGTCCAACGCAAGAGGCAGTACCAGGAGATCAGGCCAGGGTTGGACAAAACCACACGTAGGGACGCTGGACAAGACTGGGAGAAGGAGACAAGGCTGGACGAGACAGACTGGGCGAAACGAGGCCGGATGAAGGAACACTGAAACACAGGAATAGGGGACACTGAAGCACGGGAGCAGAGGAACAACTGACTGCAGGAGCAACATGCATTACACTAGGCAAGAGGCCTGTTGCTGAGGCATTGTGGACTAAAGAAGTTAGGGCTGTTCAGCTTTGAGAAGAGACAATGGAGGGAGAGGGGTATGGTAGAGGTCTACAAAATCATGAAAGGACTTGAACAGGTTAATGTAAATTGGTTATTAACTCTCTCAGACAGTAAAAGGACTAGGGGGCACTCCATGAAGTTAGCAAGTAGCTCATTTAAAACAGAGAACATTATTTTTCACTCAGTGCATAGTTAAGCTGTGGAATTCATTGTCAGAGGATGTGGTTACAGCAGTTAGTGTAACTGGGTTTAAAAAAGGTTTGGATAAGTTCCTAGAGGAAAAATCCATAAACTGATATTAATTAATAAGCAATAGTAGCTTGAAATCTATTTAATGTTTGGGTACTTGTGACTTGGATTGACAACTGTTGGAAAAAGGATAATGGGCTTGATGGATCTTTGGTCTGACCCAGTATAGCAACTTCTTATGTTCTAATTTGGCCCACAACTGGGGAGAACTGGCACCTGCAGAACATGCTAGCCTTTTAGTTTTCTGGCTAACTTTAGCCTGCTATTTTTCTGACCAGTGCGTTAGGTGAATTTGTCTGACCAGTGTGTTATTTGTCTGACCAGTGCGTTAGGTGAATTTAAGCCTCTTGCTTGGAAAGCCCCTGCCCTTCCTCTTTTTGTTCCGGTTAGTTTTAGCCGACTAATGAAGTACCTGGCTTAAACATAGATATTGAGTAGAGCAGGATATGTAAAATTCATGGTTTGTCCGGCTAAGTCCCAAACTTAGCCTGATGGAGTTTTTGAATATCAACCTCATTGTCTTTAAATTTATTTGTTTATGTTTATAATTTACCTTTGTTAAATGCCCCTATCTGTAGACTGAAGGTGATTTACAAAAAGGGAGTACCCAGCATAGATTATAAAACTTAAAGTGCAGTCATAAAACCATATATTACTAAAATAATAAGGCTGTGGGTGAGCATCACTTTGCATCGCCCTCATAGCAAACTTACTCAGAGCAGGGGGATGGTCACTGCCATGGACCTCAGACAGGAAGGCAAGGATTGCCAGGATCACCACCACAGAGCCACTGATAGCGGTGGACGAGGCAGTAGCGGAAAGGCTTGCGAGGGTTTCCCAAGCCCCAGCAGTAGAAGACATCAGAGAGCCCACATGCACTCCCTTGATACACACAACCCCCTCTCATTCCCCCAACACACACATACACTTCACACAGTGGGGGAGGAGAGGGGGGGGAGAAAACTGAGAGTATAAAGGAGGAAAAATGCATACACACAAACATCCATCACCTTGGGTAGAGGTGGCAGCTAGAGTTAAGGGTTTCCCACCTGCAACATACCTCTTTAACACACTCACCCCTGCAGATACCCATACTATAACACCCCTATCCCCAAACATACACAAGGGAAAGGAGGGAGGAGAAAGTGGAGAGTGCAAGGGTGGGTGGGGAGGGAGAAATCACACACACACATATTCAACCTTATTTCCATTCACCCTCACCGCTGACTCATGTCACTCGTCCTCACACCTCCAACACACACGTCCACCCTCACATCACCCACCCACCTGCAACCACATACACCACATTCCTCCTATCCATATCCTTCTCAGCCCCACATACTCAGACACCTACCCCCATCCTCCAAAGAGCAATGGCAAGACACCCATCCGGGTCATGGAGTTATAAAATGTACTCTTTGAAGGTGGCATGCAATTCTCTTTTTTTAAGGGGTTCCCTTAATGTCCGTGCATGCTCAGTAAGAGAGAAAGTATGGGCGGGCGGGCGGCCTTGAGAATTCTATCACCCCCATCTTTCCATTCATTACATCACCAAGCAGCCTATCATCACTTCATGATCAGACAGTTAGTCAGCCCAATCATTCCTTGCATTTTCCATCTAGACACGAAAATAGAGTGCAGGTCAGAGTGCTCACCGGTGGGGTTTGTGAGCGAAATGAGCAGGGGCACTGCCCCTAATAACTCCTAATTACTTAAACCATCTAAACATGATTGTTTTAGGGGCCCCAGGGCTGCTTTATTGGCTTTAGTCAATCTGTGTTATGGGACACTTGTTAGACCCTTTTTAACACGCATTATTAGCATTGTCCATTAACTGTAATACTGCTTAGTTAATAAACACCTACATGCCCAGTTCCAAACTTTTACTTGGCTATCTGTGCTCCACACATATATAACAGAAGCATGTTTTGTCCTCTGAAGGTTTGAATCTCACCTTAGCTGATTATGGGGTTGGTTTTTTTTTCAGGTTTTGTTGTTAAATGGTCTTAGATCGAATCAATCAATGATCATCAAGCTTATGGGTCTGCTTTATATGATGCTAAAATAGTTAGAAAACATAAAAAGACAAAAAAACATGGGGGGCCATTTTCAGTTGCTGTGCGACTCGGCTAGTTAACGAGATGTAGATATCCAGCTAACTTGCAGGGGTATATACAGCGTCACAGTTATTTCTAACCGGCTAACTTTAGGACAGCCCTAAGGTGAGATTCAAACCTCCAGAGTTAGCTGCACTGCATAGGTTAAAAAACTAAATCCGAATAATTTATGCAGCTAATTCTGCTCTGCTTGGAAACGCCTCCCACTCACCCCAGAGCGCCCCTTAGAGTTTAGCTGCATATGGCTCTCAGTATCACCAGGTAGTCATTTAAACAGATAACTTTTCAATTATCTTCTAAATGGCTTTTGAATATCAACCTCATGTTTTTTCTTATTTAAATCAACAGATTGTAAGCTTGAGATTCTTGTCCAGTGTAGCTTATTTTTAGCAATATTAATTAATGCTTATAAAATATTAATCAGAGCTGGTACAAGAGTATTAGGTGCCCTAGGTGAACCTTCAATGTTGCGCCTTCCCCCTTACATACCTGCATATGAGCGGCAGCTCCGGCCCCTCATCCCCCTCTCACTTTCCTCTCACCATTTGCCAAATCCTCATTTAGTCCTCTGTTTACAGTACTCAATGATTCTTTTCCCTGCCCCACTGTCCGGTGTCTCTTCTTTGTCCATCTCCCCCCCCCCCCCCCAGCAGCTTCCTCTTTCTCCCCTTCACTCCCTGCTCATGCTCAGCATACCAGCTGAGCATGAGCTCGCCTCAGTCTCATTGCTCCCCCTTTTTAAAGTGCCCAGCATCCTCTCTCTTTCCGCCCCCACCTGCCCAGACTCCTTTCGCTCACTCTGAACCCCCACCCTCACCTGCCCAGCACTTTCTCTCCACAATTCCTCCACCTTCCTCTTTTTCTCCATTCCCCACCTCCATTCCTTGCTCTCTTGCGATGCTGTGTCTTAAAAGTGGATAGGCAGCACCTGAAGGTTTCCGGGACTTTGCCACCCCTGAAATTTGCCTGGTTTACCTAATTGAAGACCCGACGCTGATATTAAATATACTGTAAAAAGAACAGCTATTGAATATCACTAGTATGCTAACAGCGATTAAACCACAGCATGCATGTTGAATTGCTACAGATTAATCCCTGTAAGCAATAATTTCTTCAAATATAGTTTAAAAATAGTTACAAATGTTCTGTCTTGACAAGTTTAATAACACAAAACGAACACTGGGGCTAGTCTTTCAGATTTTAATAAGCACGCTGACTGCACTTTTGTATCAGCTGTCATCTATTGTACATGAAAACATCAAAGCCGACATCTATCAAATATGCAGGAAATTGATTTCTCTAAATGTCGAAATTGCAGAATTTTATAAAACTGTTATGTACTTTTCAGGCAAGCCAGTAATGATAGTGACAGAATATATGGAGAATGGTTCCCTTGATACATTTTTAAAGGTATGTCTTGTTTCTATTCTTTGTTCTTATAAAATTACCTTTGCATATGACATCTAGAAAAAATAAATGATATGCGTTATAGCTTCCAGGTTTCCAAATGTTTTAAATCTCTATTTATCAATACTTTCTGTACTTGTGGTGGTGATTTTTTTTCCTCCCATTATTTGCCAGCAGGAAACATCTATGAAATTGGCATGAAAGCACAAGTAAATTGAAACCCTTAAATCACTAGCTTTCCTGTTTCATGTCATGAGACTCACATTTGTTAAAGTCCATCTAAGCCATCCTCTGAAATTCTGTGCATACCCATGGCCTTTGTTACATGAACAATGGCTGCAGTAACAGTTACATTAACTATTACAAATGAGAAGATGAATGAGCTGTAATTTCTCAACTCCCCACAGTAAAATGAAGCCCATCCCTGTAGGATCCAGGTTTGGTTCAAATATAGGGCTTATATAGGCCTTTTTCAATAAAGCTGTTGTTTTTTAAATCCATTGGCATAGAATGGGAAAACATTTTTTGAATAAGGTCCATAATGATGAATAATAATGTCAAATTAGAGAGGTGCTGAAATGAAAAAATCAGGAGATCTCAGGATTTAAAAGGCATTTTTCATGCCCAGTCAGGCAGCAAATAGCTGGACTGTGTGTAATAGTGTTGTCAGCTCTCCCAGAGTAACAGGGGTTTCACCGAATTTGTCTTTGACCTTCCCAGGTCTTCTGAATTGAGCTGAAAAAATAGGGCAGCCCTTCTCTCCAGGGAGAGAAGGATCACTTGTAATCCAGTCTGCTCCTGGACATCTTATCCTGTTGGCTGCCGGGCATCCTCTTTTCCAGTATCCACCCCCATCATTGGCAGTCAGAGATGACAGCAGAAGTGAAAACATACTTTTCTAGCTCCCTTCCCCCAGCTCTCAGCAGTCAGACACAGCGGTAGCAGCAGGAGCATATATATATATATATATATATATATATATATATATATATATATATACTTCCAGCTTCTCCCACTTCTTGGCAATCAGAAGTGCTGGTGGTAGAAACAAAGTACTTACTCCTCCCACTAAAGCACTGACAGTAGGTACAGAATGAGCAGAGTAAATATGCATGTTCCCAGTCCCCATACTGCCCATCTGTCTTCTCCCCCATGGCAAGAACTATCTTTTTAAATAGAAAGCTCATACTGTATCTGTACTGACATTCTGCCTATTTCTGCTGTCACTGACTGCCTACTGTGGGTCCAGGGGTGGCTTTATAATGAGGCAGGTAAGGTGATCGCTGCAGGCAGCAAAATTTTGAGACAGAAGTAGCAAGTGCCCCCCCCCCAAAAAAAAAAAATCCCTGCAGCGACCACTTAATTTCCCTGCCCAAAAAGAGTCCTCAGGCAGAAAGAGAGATGTGATTTATGGGGTTCCCTCCTCCTTCCAGCAGAAAGAGTGCATCCCACACAAGGGGCACTCAGTGCTGGCAGGGAAGCCAGGCTCTGTGAGTGAAAGAAGAGCGTTGGGGCTGCTCCAAAGAAGAGTCGACGACTGGGAGGCCAGGCCCTGCCAGCAAAGAACATCAGGGCCGCTCCAAAGAAGAACTGCTGATAGGGAAACCAGGTCCTACAGCAAAAGAAAAGTGTCGGGCCCAGTCCAGAGAAGATCCACTTGCAGGAAGGGCAGGGCAGGCCCCACCAATGAAAGAAAAGTGGCAGGCCCGCCCCAGAGAAGAGCCACTAGAGGAAAGGCCAGACCCTGCCCCGCCAGCGAAAGCAGACCCAGTTAAGGAGAAAGGAGGGGGCAGGATTAGAAAGAAAGCAAGGAAGCAAGCTGAAGGGAGTGAATGAGAGGGTTGAAAGAATGTTGGAATGAATGAGGAAGGTAAAAGAAGGCAGAGGGGATGGAATATGAGTCCTAAATGAAGGGAGAAGAAAGAATGAGAGGGAAAGGTGGGAAGGGAGTGAATGTGAGGGAGGGAATATGAGGGGTGAGTGGAGGGATCCATGCACCAGCAGGGCTCTCTCCTCCCCCCAGCAGAAATACAACCTAGAGGGACAGTATCCTAATTTGGCAGTAGAAAGAGGAAGAATATTGGATGTGTGGGAGGTTGAGAGTGGGAGGGGAAGGAAAGGTAAAGAGGGTGTCGGTGAGTAGGAAAGACAGAATTAGGCCTAACATTACCGGGGGCACACAGCAGCATGGGTGGAAGAGAGGGAGAGGCCTGGTGGGGCCTTTACAGCCAAAGTAAAGAAGGAGGGAGAGAGAGAGAGGGCTGGTAGCCAAAGAAATAAAACCCATCCAGCTGACAGCAGAAGAAAGGAATATGGGAGAGAGACCCTGGTGTGAGTGTGTGTATGAGTGAGGCAGCATGTGTGTGTTAAAGAGAGAAGGAGAGAGTGCGTGAGAGAGTGTCCATATGTGTGAGTAGGAGACAGAGGGTGATAGTGCATGAGGGAGAACATATATGTGAGTAGGAGGAAATGAATAAGAAAGAGAGCATGCATGTGAGTAGGAGAGGGAGAGAGTGCATGAGAGAGAGATGCATGTGAGAGGGAAGAGCATGTGTAAGACAGAACATGAGTAAGAGAGAGCATGTCCATGTTAGAGTGTGTGCCTATGAGAGAGAGAAATAGTTTATGGGTCCCTCTTCCCCCCCCCCCCCCTCCACACACACAAATCTATGACTATCTCAGTGTGACTGGAATCTAAACTTTCCCAGGTATAGAGAGTGAGTAATATTTTTAATCTTTATTAGTTTTAATTATTGGGTGTTATTTGATGGGTGTGCAGTTTTTAAATATTTCATTTGTGCTTGGGAAATTTTTAAATTGTTTAATTATTAGATGTTCTGTTTGTCACCTGTTTAAAAATATTTATTCTTTTTATTAGTATGGTTTCACTGTTATTGTTGTTTTATGTTTCTTCATTTTATTGTTTAATGTTTTGTGAGGAAAGGTAATGCTTCAGCTTTTGCATTGTTGCACTACATATAGAGTCTGTCTTATTGCAGTTTCCTGTTCAGTTTTGTCTGCAGGTTTCTGTTTATGTTTCATGGTCTCTTTTTTTTATTCTGTATTTGGTGAAGATCTGTCTGCATTCTTCATGTAACTGAGCTGAAGTCTTCTGCTAGTGGGTAGGGATCTGTAGCAGCTTGTTTTTTTCTTTTTCCTAATTGCAGGTGTTTTAGGGCCTGGTGTAATATTTGCAGTGTTGCCTTTTTTCATAAGAAGGCAACACCTTTACTGTTTGAAGGCTGACAATTAGTGCTGTTTTGGTATAGTAGGTTTAACATATTGTAATTCAGTTTACTTAGGGCTGTCTAAGGGTCAAGCCTACACCCAACATGTGTTACCATATGAATTCTAACTGTCTTTTTTGAAGTATTTTCTGGCTGGTACCTCAGTAGTGCATGTAAACATATACACATTTTTGTAAGTGATTTATTTTCCTCACAAGACTGTATTTTGATTTCCTTTTTCATGTAAGCTCTGTTATTAATGCATATTTTTTAATTATGTGTGTGGGAAGGGCTGGGTGGAGGAGGAGGGGAAAGGGTTAAAGGATAACTTAGGGTGCCACACACACATACCCCCTACCATTCACCCATCTCCCACTTCCCCATTGCACAGATGCTGGGGAAACATGAGAGGCAGGTGGTAGGGTTCCCCGAGAGTATAGCTGGGTTGTCAGATTCCTAGAAATATTATCACTGACACTGCCTGCCACTCCTCTGGGAACCCTGATCCCTTCCTCCCCTGCTTCCCATGCATTTCAAATTACCAAAAGGGCCAGACTACTGCCTTCTTGCTGATTTGATTTGTGCCATGCCTTAGTGCGTTGCCATCTCATCCCTCACCTCAGCCAACAGATTGCCTTGACCTACCCCTGTGTGGGTCCAAGAAAGAAAAGAAGCTGAATGAACAGAAGGAGGGTAAGATGAGGGAAGAGGAGAGGAACTTAAAAAGAAGGAGAATGAAGAGTAACAAAATCTGAAAGAGTGTGGGAGGGACTAAGGGGATCCTGGAGTAAGGGAGAAAGAGTGTTGGGTAGGTGGAGTGGAGAAACCTGAAAGGAGGGTGTTGGAGTATAAGGAACACAGCATTATCTCCCTGGTCCTCCCAATTTGTTATGGTATTCATATTTATAAACTCATCCCCCCACCTCTCTTTCCTTCTTTGACCTCATTTTATTCTAAGTATGCTCGTACCATTCTCTTTTATTTTTTATGCTTCTTCCCACTATCACCCAGATGGACTGCCCCACCTTGCATGACCCCCACTGTTGCCTCCTTCCCTTTGCTCTTCACTCCTGACTTTCCTCAACTTTTTATGTATTTCCTTAATGCCTTTCCATCTATTCCTTTTCATATGTGTTTTCCTCCTCTTCCTTCCTAAGGGTGCTCACCCAACTTAGATCCCCTTTGCTTATACCAGCCAACCTATTTCTCCCCTTCTCCTTTCCATTATTATTTCCCTTAATTCTACGTCAAGAATGTCCTCCACTTCGGCAGTAAGAGGTAGCGGATCCAGAGTCATTTTTGAAAACTCGGAGAGAATGAGTGGTTTCAAGAGAGCAAGGGTACAGTGTATGGGTGTCATTTTTCTGACTCAGCATGGCTACTACTCAGCATGGCTACTACTCCGACATTGGAGGCATCAACCTTGACTATAAATGGTTGTCGAGGATCCGGGTGGCGAAGACAAGGTTTTTTTGAGAAAAGCCTCTTTAAGGATTTGGAAGGCAGCAACAGCTTCTGGAGACCACTATGGCAGTAAGTGGTGCAGTCAAGGTCTAGTGATGGTGGATGAATGTGTGATAATAATTGGTAAAGCCAAGGAATCGGAGGAGAGCTTTGAGACCAGTGGGTTGAGGCCAATCCTGTATGCTTTTGGTCTTTTGTGGATCCATTTGGAAGCCCCTGCTGGACACCACGTAGCCCAGAAAGAGAACAGACTCCTGGTGGAAGGCACACTTTTCAAGCTTAGCGTAGAGACGGTTATCCCATAGTCTCTGCAGGACTCTGGCAACATCTACCTGGTGACTTTGTAGATCTCGGGAAAAAATTAGTATGTCGTCTAAATACACAACCACACATTGGCACAGCATATCTCGCAGGATTTCATTCATCATATTTTGGAATATGGCCGGAGCATTACACTGGTGAAAGGGCATGACCAAGTATTCAAAGTGGCTATCACGAGTATTAAAGGCCATTTTCTACTCGTCCCCTTGATGAATGCGGACCAGATTGTATGCCCCTTTTAGGTCCAGTTTCGTGAAAATCTTGGCTCCCTGGAGTTTGTCGAATAACTCTGAAATTAGAGGTAAAGGGTATCGGTCCTTTATGGTGATTTTGTTAAGTCCTCTGTAGTCTATACATGGGTGAAGGGATCTATCCTTCTTGCCAACCAAAAAGAATCCAGCTCCTGCAGGTGACTTGGAAGGCCGGATAAATCCTTTTTGTAAATTTTCTTGAATATAGGCTGACATGGCCTCAGTCTTTGTTAGAGAAAGTGGGTACACCCTTCCGCTAGGGGACTCCGAGTCAGACTTTAAGTTATTAGTGCAGTTGAAGGAGTGGTGTGGTGGTAATACATCAGCTACTGTTTTTTGAAAACACATCTTGAAACGACTAGTAATGTGGCGGCAAACCTGGGAGAGAAATAGTGGTAGACATGCAAAGCACAGGTGTTACTTTCTTCAAGCATCTGTTGTGACAAGCTGCTCCCCATTGTGATAGTTCCAGGGTGCCCCAATCAAACTGGGGTGTGTGGTCTTGCAGCCAAGGGAGGCCAAGTACTACTGGATGAATGGCTTTGTCAATGATCAAAAATGAGATGGTCTCGGTATGAAGAAAACCACTGTGCAGACATATCGGTTGCATGGTCTAGGAAACTTCTACGTCAAGAATGTCCTCCACTTCGGCAGTAAGAGGTAGCGGATCCAGAGTCATTTTTGAAAACTCCGTGTATAGAGGAGAGAAGCAGCGGAGTAGGTGTTGGAACGATAGGAATCTGTAGATGTTCCACCAACCTTTTAAGTATAAAATTGCCACCGGCTCCGGAATCTACAAGTGCTAGAGTCTGGAATTCAGAGTCCCAGAAATGATTGAGACTGGGAGAGTCAGTGGAGGAGATGGGGTAGTAAGACCTAGGAAGAGTCCTCCAGCGGATCCTAGGTCTGCATGTTTCCCGGACAGATGGAACAGGATTGAACTGCATGGCCAGGTTGTTCACAGTATATACAGAGACCTAATCTCTTACGGTAGCGCCTCTCCTTGTCGGTTAAGTGGCTGCGGCCTAGTTGCATGGGTTCTTCTTCTTCAGAGATAGGTGAAGGCAGGGTCTGAGTTGCTGGTGTAGATTGGGAGTGCAGACTCCCTGACGGATGTTTCTTAGGGCTCTTTACCTCCTGTGAATGTTCACATAGGCAGCGATCAATTCTCCCTGCAAGGTCAGTGACTGAGTCCAAAGTGTCAGGTAAGTCACGTGCTGCTAATTAATCCTTGATGCGGGAGTTAAGGCCCTCTAGGAAAATCACACGTAGGCACCCCAGGACCTTGTGAAGCTCTGAAGATAGGGTCTTAAATTCAATAACATAGTCCGGAAGTGGCTTAACTCCTTTTTGGAGATGTAACAGAGCAGATCCAGCGACTGTCTTGTGAGCTGGGTCATCAAATATTGACTTGAAGAGAGCAAGAAAACCTGGCAAGTCGCTGAGGATTGGGTCATTGCGTTCCCAAAGAGGTGAAGCCCAGGCCAGGGCTTTCCCGTCTGAAAGAGACAGGATATATGTAGTCTTAGCTACTACATTAGGAAAGTAGGTTGGTTGTAGCGAGAAGCGCATACAGCACTGGTTGAGAAAACCCCTACA
This sequence comes from Rhinatrema bivittatum, assembly GCF_901001135.1. Lineage (NCBI taxonomy): Eukaryota > Metazoa > Chordata > Amphibia > Gymnophiona > Rhinatrematidae > Rhinatrema > Rhinatrema bivittatum. Next base: position 367,690,895 of record NC_042615.1, read on the forward strand.
CAACAGAGAATCTCCTGAGAAGGGAGTGGGGGCTTGTAAAGGTACTGCAGTTCGTAGAGGAACCACTTGCGACAAAGCATCTTTATCAGGCGTTGTACACATATTCAGTCAAGAATTCAATTGATGAAAAGCATTAGTCAATGTTTCTAAGGTCCTCTATTGTTCAGCAACACGTTGGGCCAGGCCAGGGTTGAGACCTGAGCCTGGTCCATGGAGTTAACAATCTGTTATATTCTGGTGTGGTTGTGGACCCTGGATCCTAGTGAGAGCTGACTCCACCCACAGGGAGGAGCCCTGTGGGGACTCACCACGATAGGCGTAGTCTCGGTTGAGACGGACACAGTTAGTAATGAGACTTTATTAGACTGGAATGTAGGTGACGTACCCACCGAGTAGGAAGAAAGACACTGTCCAGAGTGATAATGCTGCTCAGTGATGATATCTCCAGTAGTGGCCCGCGGAGTGGGGTACGCCAGGGAACTCCTCCTCCCACAAACATTTCTCAGGAGTAGATCCGGTAGTGGCCCGCAGTGTGGGGTACGCCAAGAATCAACATAGATGTTTAGGTAGCGAAGTGCAGGAGGTCAGCAGAGTAGACTGGAAGGGGTTACTCACTCCGAAGTGTAGAAGCAGGTATGCTGAGGTGAGCACGGTAGTGGCCCGAGGCACAGGGTACACTGGAGGTTCCGTCAGCAAGATGATAGCAACGAGTAGTGTACTCACAAGGCTGAACAAGACTGAGTCCCAAATATGAGTAGATGGATTCTCCAGGCAGGAAGGCCTTCCGAGGAGCGAATAGCCAGAACATGGCAAGGCCTCCGAGGAGTGGGTACCTAAGGCATTCAAGGCCCAGAGTGCAGGAACAAGTTGAGAGTAGCGAATACCAAAGCATCTCCAGGAGGAGTGGAATTCAGCAAGAAGGAAGTCTTTGCTAACTCGTAGGACGCACAGTCCGAATAGCTTAAATACACTGGTGGGTGACATCATGCAGAGGGGACACCCTCGAGGTTCGTGCCATGACGTGGTTAAGAGAGGGCCTGGCACGTGCATGTGCCCTAGGTAATCCCTGATTCAAGATGGCAAACAGGATCACCCACGCCGGTGAAGGTGGCGTTCGCAGGCAGAGACTGTCAATCTTCCAAGAATTGCTGGTGCAGGGAAAAAAGAGGTGAGCATCAGAGGTCACAGCCATCTGCGACCGCCGGGCACAACAGGCACTTTTGGGCAAACTGGAAGAACAGTAGTAATCAGCTCCACTGTAATGTCATTTCATATTAAAGTCTATCAAAGAATGGATTTTTGAAACTTTATTTTCATCATGTAAATTTGTATTTATTTTTTTTTAATGAGAATTTCTATTATTTTCCACTGTTGCTCAAGCCACCCAGTAAACAAGAATGTTAAGAACATAAGAACATGCCATACTGGGTCAGACCAAGGGTCCATCACGCCCAGCTTCGTGTTTCAACAGCAGCCAACCAGGCCATAAGAACCTGGCAAGTACCCAAAAACTAAGTCTATTCCATGTTACCATTGCTAGTAATAATAGTGTCTATTTTCTAAGTCAACTTAATTAATAGCAGGTAATGGACTTCTCCTCCAAGAACTTATCCAATCCTTTTTTAAACACAGCTATATTAACTGCACTAACCACATCCTCTGGCAACAAATTCCAGAGTTTAATTGTGCGTTGAGTGAAAAAGAGCTTTCTACGATTAGTTTTAAATGTGCCTCTTGCTAACTTCATGGAGTGCCCCCTAGTCTTTCTATTATCTGAAAGAGTAAATAACCGATTCACATCTACTCGATAAAGACCTCTCATGGTTTTAAACACCTGTAACATATCCCCCCTCAGCCATCTCTACTCCAAGCTGAAAAGTCCTAACCTCTTTAGTCTTTCCTCATAGGGGAGCAGTTCCATTCCCCTTATCATTTTGGTAGCCCTTCTCTGTACCTTCTCCATCACAATTATATCTTTTTTGAGATGCGGCGACCATGTTGGAGTTAAGGCCAAGGCTATTGCAACTGGAAATTCATTTTGTGCTCTAAGGGTGTAGTATTATTAAATAATTAAGCAATCAAAGAATATGTTTTTTAAGTCTACTAAGCTTGTTAACCTTTTGAGAGACAACCTGTATAATTATAGCACTTGTCTAAACCTCTTCATTTTCACTTTAGTGGTATGATTGGTTCTGCTTGTAATAAAGAAATTAATAGCTCACTATAAGCAGGTAATTGATTACTGCTCTGGCTTATGTTGGCTACTATAAATATTATTTGGGGGTGGTTTCTTCTTGACTTTTGTCTTGGATCGCCCGTCTTGATTGGTGGACTTGGTGATACTTTGAAGATTATTTTGTTTTCCTTTACTGGTATTGTTTGAGTGTTATAGTGCTATAATTGCTCAACATTTTTTGTATTTCAAGGATTTCTTGCAAATGTTTTGGAAATGTAAAACATTAGACAACAAATCTTGAAGTCTTGCTTTCAGCTCTTTTGCTGTGTTTTCCGAGCTGCAGACAGAACATAAGAATACTGTCCTGGGAGATGTTTTTCACTCCAGGTACTTCCTCTGAGATGAGATGAGTTGTTGGAACATGGTTAGTGGGTTCCCGTCGCTCTTGGTCCAGATGTATATTGTGTCCTTTAAGGGGAGAGGGGTGATATTCAGAAAGGAGTAATAAAGAAAAGAAAGAGGTCAGAAGCCAAAGACAGGGATGGGCCTTGCAAGCCATAGAAGTGGCAGATATATGCTGATGCTGAAATAGAAAGTGCTTCTCTGGCTCTAGGTTTTTAACTCTGCATGCAATTTGTTTAATTTACAGTCACTGGTCATCCCAGGTTTGATACACTCACACATTTGGTAGAATTGAGAACATATTATTGCGTATACCAACATTTCCCCCACCCGCAAAATAATAGTTATGCTTAGACTTTAGGAAAAGAAGTCAAGAAAGAATTAATAAATGTCTGACAACTCTTTCCTCTAAATAATTTATTTCAAGATTACTTGTAATTGTTCAGTTTTGCAGAGTCTGTATGCAGTACAAAAGGGATTGACAAAGAATTTAATTCTCCTGAACAATATATTGTTAATGAAGCCATTTCCAAAGCCACGCATGCTTAATTTTTTATTAATACTAATAATAATAACCAAATGCATTATTTACATTGCATTATCACCATACACAACGCAGTATAAAATATGTTTCATTTTGCTGCTATGTGGTCCCCATTCTAGGGAGATTACAATCATAATTTAAGTATGGAAAGGTTCAACACCCTACAGAGAATGGTGGATTTGGATCAGATCTCCAGGTTTCATCTTTGCCTTGCATGCGTGAGCAACCTTTGCCAATTCCTAGTTAACCAAGTTCAGTGCTCTGAAAAGTTTCAGTCTGAGACATTCTTAAAAGAAATAATTCTTTCATTTTCATTGCAGAAAAACGATGGTCAGTTCACTGTGATTCAGCTGGTTGGCATGCTGAGGGGGATTGCATCTGGAATGAAGTATCTTTCTGACATGGGCTATGTGCACCGAGATCTCGCTGCTAGAAATATCCTTATTAACAGTAACCTTGTCTGCAAAGTGTCAGACTTTGGACTTTCGCGAATTCTGGAAGATGACCCTGAGGCAGCATATACAACAAGGGTACGTACAGGAAATATGTCTCTACCAATAAATAAGTCAAGAAAGTTGTTAGGACACTTGCATCCACAGTAATACAGTGAACGACAGCAGATAAAACCACAAATGGTCCATCCAGTTTGCCCAGGAGGTTGCTTGGGTAGTAACAACCACACTATACGGTTTACAACACTCCCTATGCCTTTTCTTAAGCATAGTAACTGCCACTCTTTGCACATTACCACCCCACACACAAAAACACACACACACACACACTCACACAAACACACACACCACCATGCCTTTTGTTCAATAAGGCTTGTAGCCATGTTTAAAATAAGCTTGCAGATCATTGTTGCCCTTTGTTAAACTGTTGAACTGTGGGTTCTGTGGCACCAGAGGCAGCAGCTGTATTATGTGCGTTGCTATAATGGAAGAAATCTATATAGAAATCTACGCTCCTAGAATACTGTCATATTATCTGCAGAGAGACAAGATCTAGTAGCAGAATTTGTCCAGCGAAATGGTTACTGCATGTGCGTTAGAGAAGGCGAACAGTCTTGCTTTTGGTCCTTTTACTCTGCCCATTTACTCTGCCCACAAGTGATGGGTGGCATGCAGAAAATATGAAAAAGGTCCTGCATTTATTTAACCTATAGGCAGGTGGTTTTGGCTCCAGGCCCATTTTCCACTGTAACATCAACAGTCTCTTCATTTTGTAAGGGGATGCAATGGTATTTAGCATAACCCCCAAATGGAAATGGAACAAGTCAACCTCACGTACAGTAATCAAGGCATTTGGGAGTGAGGCACATTCGGTTTGAAGACGTAGCACGCCACACATTAGGATGAAGCAATTCAAAAATATCTTTTACTTAAATTTAAACAATCATAATCCCCAGTCCATATTCAAAGTGTTCTTAACAGCAGAAGTCAGGCCCTTGACATGATCGTGTTTCATGGTAACTATAATAAACTTAGGTTGAGGCGTGAACACTGGTGGATGTTTCTCTTAAACACTTTACACTCTCACAATCTCAACCAGGATTCTGAGTGGTCTCCTTTCTATTGATTTCATCCTACCTCTCCTTCCTGGTATCTTCCTGACATTTATACCCATCATACATGATTTTATTCTTTTAGGACTCCGTTTTGGCTTCATACTTTTATCTTATGTATTCTATTGACATACTGTATATGTTTATGATTTGTAACCGCTTTTGTCTTTAATTGAATTCATTTTTAGATATTTATACTGCAGGTTGTCCTTAGTTATCCATCTGCTTTTCTTTCTATATGATGTATTTACTGACAGATATGACTGTGACTTGTGCTCTGTTTGATCGTTGCTTTCCCCAGTTAATGAATCAGGTATTTACACTGTATGTCTTCAACTTTGGTCATTTTGACTTCCTCCTCCTTCTTATCTTCTCTCCTTTTCTCCTCTTCTTCTTCTCCCCTCTCCTTTCTTCCCCTTGAGAATCCCCCTTGCCCGCCCCCTTGCAACCATTGGTTGGCACTCATATGTGACTGTTTTGGTGCCATTTTAAACTCTCTTTAGTGTTTCTGGTACTTCCTACTTTAACTGTCAGTGGTCATTTGTGTTACATTCTCTTCTGTACAGGTACATTTCTGTAAGTATGCTTCTTTTCCTGGATGGTTTTGGTTAATTATTTTAAAGTTTACATGTTGTATCTTTATCCAAATGTCTCTGTGCATTTAATTTTACAGTATCCTGACCTTCCTGATGTAGCATAGACGTGAAACATGATAGTGTCGAGGGACTGACTTCTGCTTTTAAGAACATTTCGAATATGGACTGGTGACTATGATTGTTGCAATTTGAATAAAAGACATTTTTGAATTGCATCATCCCAACGTGTGGAGTGCTACTCTGCCTTCAAAAACACATTCTTAAATAATCTTTGCTAGCTTATACCCAGCTTTTCTTAACTTTTTATGATCCCCTATTATCTAGAATGAAAAATCATGAATCTATGAGACAAAAGAACAAAACTTCAACCCCCAACAAATTGCTTTATAGGTTTTCTCCCATCAGCTCAAGGCTTTGAAAAATAAATCAGACACCAAAAAGTGTGTGGCATTTAGCTCATGGACAGGACAGCTCAGTGACTAAAAGAGAGCTTGCACTGATGCAGCATTTACTTACTTGCTGCCAGAGATTTGTAAGAGGATACCTGATTGATTGATTGTTTAAGTTTTCTCTTACAGACATATACCTATACTATCCTGAAAAACATAATTGAGGAGCCTGCATCTGTTCTAGCTCCTGAATGAATTTAAAAGACAAATCTGTAGGACAGCCAATTAGCAGTCATCTACTAGCACTTGTTGGCAGATATTTACTGAAACAGGTCATTTGATGTCAAACTGGATTAAAAAAATCAACATCTTTTTTCAGCATCTTTTAGGAGAGGAAACAACATGTTCAAACATTAAAGCAGTGTGTTTCTGTTGTATTTTTTCCAGGGTGGAAAGATTCCCATCCGGTGGACTGCTCCTGAAGCTATTGCATTCCGAAAATTCACCTCAGCCAGTGATGTTTGGAGCTATGGAATAGTGATGTGGGAAGTCATGTCTTATGGGGAGAGGCCTTATTGGGAGATGACCAATCAAGATGTAAGTACTTTTCAGAAGCCTACTGGATGACACAATATTTAATAGTCAGAAGGGCAGAACTGGTGTCATGTTTTTATGTTGAAAATGTCAGCTGCATAAAGGCCCAGAAAAGAGACAACCATGCTTTCGCAGTCTCCAGCCAAGCCATTCTGTCGTGTGCCCTTTATTCAGGCATTACTCAGAAGGCTTGCACAATGAAAAACAAGGCTGTGGAGAATGGAGACACGCAGTATTCCCTAGGCAAGAAATGCTGTAGAAATGCTGCCGCACTCAGCTTCCATCTTAACTTTGTGGTGCTGACCACTGAAAACATGCATCCCGTGATCGCATTCCCTTGGGCGGCTCTATTCACAGTAGTCGAGTTACAGTTGCTTTCCTGCAGTCACTGTCAGATGTCCTTTTTTTTTTTTTTTTGTGCAATCATCATCAGTATGGTGCATCGTTCCAAAAGTGAAAGTCTCATCCTAGTTACGACTACTAGTCTGTGTGTGTTCGACTGTAAATAAGAAAGTGGAGCTTAATGAATTGTTAACTGCCTGGAAACCCTCATACTTTGCAATAATTGGTAACATTATAGCAAAATTGTGTATTTCCACAATTTAAATAGCAGTGGTTAGATTTGATCTCAGTATTTTCTTCTATACCAGAAGAACTTGAATTTCACTTTTAAGAAAATAATCAGAGAGCATATGTTTGTGTTTTATCATTACTGTCTGGTGCTTAATTCCCTTATGTTGTGCTGTTGACTGCACAGTAAGGATCAAAATACAAGGCAAATAAAAAATATGGTAATCTTATTATTTCTGTTGACAGATTTCTTACTGGTGTTGAATACATTTAATTATACTTTAATTCCTGCAGTGGCAGCAATGCTAGCATGATTTCTAGGTCGGATAGAATTCCCTTCCTCCCGGGTCACAGATCCAGTATGTGAAAGGACTCTCTGTAGAAAGTATACCGGTGAGGCCATTCGGTCTGTGAGTTTTTAAATATGATACTTAATTGGAATAATGTTATTTAAAACTGAAATAAATCACAGCAAGCCAGTTCTGGCTAGGACAACATGGACACACCATAATCTTGACCCCCACCCACCCCCCGCTACTTTCCCTGCTCCTCCCCCACAGGGTCCATTTCCCACATGCAGTCCCTGTTTCATTCAGTAAAACTGATGCAAACCACAACATTATCAAGATTGTAGTTAACCCACCCCGGCTAAGGAGGAAAACCACAACTGGGGAGGTGCTCTGCTTCCAAAGTACGGGAGGGGGCAAAGTCCCCAGATCCACCCCCTGCCCACCCACTATCATGCTGGCTAAGAAATAGCCAGATAGTCCTACTTATCTGGTTGTTGAGTGCTGAATGCACTTTAAATATCGGGCCCACTTGTGTATTTTTTGTCTTTGGGGCAGTTGGTCTTTAGGTGTCCATATGATACCTGCTTGCAGTTCCAGAGTGAGTTGACCGATGTAAAGTTTGCCGGTCGCAGGGTCATCCCAAAACTGGCAACGATCTCCCCAAAACGCCAGCAGCCTCCGCCACAACTTGGATGCCGTTGTCTCTGTATTCAGTAGCAGGAACACCACCAGTGCCATGGGTCCCTGGGCCCTCCTAGGCTTTTGCATGCGCGAGGTGGCACCCTTTGAAGAACCTGCAGTGGGAAACAGAATTGCCAGCACATCCTGATGACTTCACATGGCTGGGTATAAAAGCCCCAGTCGTACTTCCTAACCTTGCCTTAGCAACAGGTCCTCCTGCTTATCTGCAGTGCATGTTGCTCCAAAGTTCCTGATCCTGCCTTGCTTCTACCTGGTTTCTGATCCTGCCTCATCCAGCCTGCTTTGCCCAGTCCATCCTGCCCTGACCTGCCTCCAACCTTGCCTCAACCCAGTCCTTCGCTCGTCTGTTTAGTGTGACCCCTGCTATGGACCCGGACTACTCTCTTGCCTGCCACTGCCCTCTGCTATGGACCTCGACTATGCCTTGCTTGCTGCCTGCCCTGACCCTTGGCTTGAACATGGTAACTGTCTGACCGCTGCCTGCCCTAACATTGGCCTGGGCCTGGACTTTCTCATCCTGATCACCCTGTAGGACTCTTGCGTAATCCCTGCTAGCCCCTGGAACCCAAAGGCTCAACCTGCAGGGAATAGGGCTGGTAAATGTAAAAATCCAACCTTGTCCCAGCCCAGGGCACATTTGCCAGCTGTCGGTGTGGGCCTAGTAGTTTCTCCTAATAGGTAGCATCAACAATGCCACAGCACAGGGGGCCCACTACCATTACAACTGGCTACACTATCTATCCCATCTTGAAGAAAATTGCTGCATTCTCTTGTGCCTCTATTTTATGCATTATTATTACTATGGACGAGCACTGTGAAGAGCTGTCTTATCAGGTGTTCTTTTGCCAACAGCATTATACCTGTTCAAGACCAGTGCATACAGTATATCATATCTTTATAGGAGTGTTATGACTTGTTTGTTTCAGCTAATGATCGGTCGTTTATCCAGGCAGGACAGTTTTTTGAGTGTTCAACAAGGTGACATCATAGCTTGCGCAACATTGTTGCTATCTTGTGGTTAATCTCATCTCTGGCAGGTTCATTCATCCCTATGAATCCCTAGTCTCAATCTCACGGTGGCAACAACATAGCTTGTAAGGCAGTGGTGCTGCTATGCATTTCTCATTAATTAGTATTCCAGATCTGGCATCTAGTGCAGATAGGCAAGCGCTAGAGGAGCCTGAAAAGCAACACAGTAACATGGTACATGCCTCACCATCTGTTGGGCTTTCCACTTGACATTCCAATATCATTATAATGGGCTATCTCCCCACAATTCTTGGGCATAGGCACTGAGATAATCCCAGTAGGCAACACAGTGGCATTCCAGAAACATCACCACAGCTCAGGTCTTCCACCATGCATTCCAATCTGTCTGGGTGGGTTATACAGCCTAGTCATCTTCCCTTAGTTTTCTGTGTCCCAGGCAACCTTATTCTGTTGGGTCTACAGACTTCTGCTTCTGGGAGTATACTCCTGCACATAACAATCTGCAGGACCATTTCAAGCTGACACACTCAATAAGGGTCTGCCTCTGGATTGGGGGCATATGATTTTTAAAATGGGCCTAGGCTAGCCATCTGACTGTACAATGTGGACTGGGTTATTTCCCCCCTATGGCTGCCATAATTACCATGTCAATACCCAGTAGCTCTCATTCATCAGGAATTTGGGTATTCAGTTAATATGCACCCCCTGTTGATACTACAGGCTTGTCACCATTTTTCAGAGCTCTCTGCATTTGCTAAGAAATTTTTGGATTTTCCTGCAAAACCATGCCCATTCATTGCATTCCCACCCTACATCTTCGGATGCGAATAGAAGTGGGGCATACAGCTGCTAATACTGCTTTTACTCTTCTCTCCTTACCCATATGCTCACCAACTCTGCTTTGTTTGGGACGGCAGTCCAGGACATGCCACTTGCCCATACTCATTCATACAGGTGCTTCCAGGTACGGGTCCTGTAGGCTATGGGCCCAATATCATGGGGTGGAAGGGCAGGCCTCTGTCAAGGTTTCAGTGGCCTTGGAGATCCTGCAAATCATCACAAACATGGCAGATGTATCAATAAATCTCTGGCCTTCCATCATGCATTCCAGTCTATTGGCTTTAGACTTATGGATGGGGCCATCCTCCTGCAGTCTGCAGCTCTTGCAACCTCATACTAAAAGGATTAGTGGTTTATATCTAAGGTAATTCAGGGACACAATATTCCCCTTCGATTATTAATAGATGTGGAACATTCTGTATATAACCAGTGTACAACATCTGTATATATATCCAGTGTACAACTTCTGTATATAACCATTGTACATATTTCTTCCTCGAATCCCTATTCACATTTTATCCCCATGTATCTGTTTGCACCCTCCCCCTGCCCCCCCTTTGTATCGACCCCCCCCCCTCATCCCTCCCCAGTTACTTAGTTATTTGTTCTGTTACTGCGTTTTACGTTATACACCGTTCTCTGTAAAGGCTATGCCTATATACTTTCTGTTGTAAGTTACTTGTGAACCGGCACGATGTGCAAACGGCTGCCGGTATATAAAATTAAATAAATAAAATAATAAATAACATTCTGTGTAAAGAAATCCCTGCGGTTTTCGGGATGGGGCTCCCAGCAGCAATATGGAAGAACAGCATTATTCATGGCTTGCCTAGTCATTGAAAAAAGAGCTTTGATGAGGCTTTGCAGCCTTAGGAATCATTACTGATTTTATAATAAGACTGCAGTTGGGTTTGTGGGGTGCTCTTGGCAAGTGAGGTGTCACTACCATGGGGCTTGAGGCAGGTTTCACCACATTCTGGGGTGCACTGCGAGTGCAATTTGAAGGCTGAACAGGCAGAGAATACCAAACAACGTGCTATTCTGCTTCTACGTTGCAGTGGTGGGTGGGAGGCGAGACGCGTTGCCTGTCAATATTTTGGCTTTGAAGACCAGGATTGGCCTGCGCACCACCCTAACATTGTGTTGGCAATTATGTTGACATGCTTAATGACAGACCAAGGCAGCGCCACACTACAGAGAACTTCATTGGTAATCAAGAATCAAATTGTAGGATAACCAGGGGGTTGAGGCTTCGACAGCCCTGTGCCCTCCCAATGGTGCTACATTGCTGTAGCATAATACTATGCAGTATTTTTAAACTGGGGCGAGGCTTTCATGACCCTGCACTCCCAACAGGACTACATTGCAGTAGGTAACTACTATGGAGCATCTTGTGAATTGAAATTTAGCAGGCAAGGGCGTGGTCACCCTGGGGATTGAGCATATGTTAGTTATGTCTTAAACATTTTGTAATTAAAATTATTAGTGAGGCAGTTGTCCAGCATTATTTTGCCCTGTAGATGATGCTGTTAAGTGCATGCAGCAATGGCCACTCCATGGTGGTTGCCTCTGCTTTAATGGACTTCCATAAATGTAGACCACCCCTACCATCTATCTAATGGCATCTGACCATGTTTTTCTACTGGTAACATGCCACACTGTGATGAAAAGAGGTCTTCTTCCTCCAGTTACACATTTCCCACACTTTCAACAGGTTCCACACTCCTTGGGCATGGTGGGTAGATATATACTTCCTGCTCTTCTGGCTGCATGGTGGGTGGGTATTTGTTGCTGTTCTTACATTTGTCCTGTATTAATTTGCTTCCTACTGTTATGTTGCTAGATTTGGCAGAGGACTGAACCTATAGCTCTCCTTTCCCCACCCACTAAATTTTAAAATCCCAGCCATACTCAGAATTAATTCAAACTCCCTCCTTACACCCCCCCCCCTCCACACACACACACACACACACATACATTTGTGGTGCTCATGCCAGTGGCCATAGGATGGGACCTCAGCTCCTAGCTAGGCTAAGCCATCTTCAGTTGTCTTCTGATTAATATAAGGTACTTTCAAATTGGCTGACAAAACTGTATAATAATAATAATAATCTTATTTTGGTGTTATTCTGAAGTATCACAATAGTATTTCAGCCTTTTCTACCCTAAGCACTGTTGGTGATATGCTCTCATGTGACCCTCCCCCCCCCCCCCCCCCCCCGTCTCTGGTGGACTAGTGATCCCCCCACAGAGATCTGATTCCCCTTCCCCTCATGGACTTTCCTTACTCCCTGTGGACCTTTAATTCCTTTGCTACCCCAACCACTATATCTGCCAAAACCCCTGATCCTTTTCCTCCTCCTGCTCCCTGGAGACCTAAGAGCTTCAGCTCTGCTGTCATCACAAGGCAGTGAATACAGGATTGAGTCAATCCACAATCACAGACACCATCTACTACAGATAAGCCAGAAGGAGGTGGGAGATATTGGTGTTTGTGACTGTGGGGCTGTGGGATGACTCAGTCTTTGGACATATTGCCTTCAGATGACAGTCAGAGCCTTGAGGTCTGCTGTGATGGTGGGAGGGAAAAGGTTGGAGGTCTGGTCCATAGGAGAGCATAGGAATCAGTTCAGTTCAGAGTTTATGGGATGGGGAGGGGGAGGGGGGCAGGATTGGAGATCCATGGAGTGGCAAGGGCAGGAAAATTTTCCCTCCTCAGAATTTTGATGCCCTTGGCCCAGGCCTAGTAGGTCCGTACATAAATCAAGGTCTGTGTAGCACATATGGAAGGATGCTATAGTAGAAGCTCTCTGAAAAGATTCTATTTTAGTTTATTTCTGAGAGGCAAGAAGATTGAAATAGGTGAAATGTTATAGTGCTCCTGAAATTATTCAAGAACATTTTTACTGGCAGTTTTCTATTTAAGGTGGCTCTGATGATGTCAATCAGCTTTAGGAAAGTAGCACACAAAGTGTAATAATGCACCTCAGCAGGTTTCTGTAGAACAACATGGGTATATTTAGTCTGAGTATCAGTAAGAGAAGTTACAAACTGGGTAAGGGAGGATATGGGCTGTAATGATCTTAAAATGTTAATAAAAAATGATTTCTGATAGAAACTGACAGCAGGTAAAAACAACTGGAGCTGCCTTATTCTTCCCCTTTCTCCTATCTATTGCATGATCATGGATCCTATCTAAACCTGGCTTATCCTTAGAGTACCAAAAGCAATGACCCTTGCATGGAGAATGGGGTATCCAGAAAACCCTCAGGAGAGGCAGAAAGCGGGAATGGTAAAAGGTAGTGTGTGAAAGTGGCTTACTGAGACCTTAGCCCTGATAAAACCGAATTAAATACCTAACACATTGGCCGCCTTCTGCCCATTCCGATGCTACCTCTATCTACTTTTTTCTGAAAGGGAGAGCGAGGAGGAGGGATCAGACAGAAACACTAAGGAAGAGGATGCAAGTGTTGTCTGAGGGCTGAAGGAGGGGATTGGTAAAAAAAAAAAAAAATAGAGGGATGGCAAGGAATCAGCAGATGGAGGCAGTGAAAATGGAGGAGTAGAGAGGCAGGAGGAAAAGGAAACTTTTGAATAGCATTCTGGACAGATGAGGAAGCAGAGCTTAGGAGGATGGAGAGAAAGAGATGGGGAAGGACAGTTTCCTTGGGGGATTTAGAGTTGTCAGCTGGCTTGATTACCCTGGTTGAGAGGTGTCCCTCTCACTGCTCTGAGAGGGACACCTTCACTTCCACTGCTGCATTGCTTCTAGCCAGGTTATAAAAAGGCATTTGCAGAGAGAAGGGGAGAAGGTTTAGATCAGGGGAGTAAACAGCACACTTTCTGCTGCATTTTTCTGTCTGCTGTTAAAGTAGGTGCAAAGTATATCTAGGGCACTCTGTGGCTGAGTACCCAAGCTGTTTCCCTTTGAAATTTGCCCAGCAAGGTCTACGGGAACAAAAGTAACTACATAATTTGCATCAACGCAGGCTACTGAAATTTGCCCCTTTAATAAACAAAGACGGATCTGGTTCTTCAACAAACAGAATAGAAACTAAATAATTGAAATAAGTTTGTCTGATATCTAAAACCTTGACTCTGGATCATTTTATGCCTGTGATTCTGTCGCTTCCCCATGTATCCTATTTTTGTTCTTTTGGTTTCTTGACTTATTACGCCTGACTGCCTAAATGACTGTGTTACACACTCGGTGACTGCATGAATTATGGAAAGCAAGGAAATTGAACTTAATGATGTTTCCTACTGTGATATGTGAATGTCTCAAGACAGTATTCATTCCCTCTACATCATTGCTCTCTATGCATTTACCCACCTACCAATACCCCATACCAAAAACATGGGGATTTGCTAAGCCTGGTCATAGACTGCAGCTGTTATTTGTGAATGCTACATGCTAAACATTAATTCTCTCCTTTAAAAGGAAGGCAAAATCATACTCTTCTTGAACTTTACTTTTTATGCTATTTAAGTGTTTAAAAATTGTAGATTTTTATTTACAAACCATATTTATGATATATATAGATACAGAGGTATGGATAGATAGATAGATAGACAGAAGCTCTATTATAAATTTGCCTTGCAGTTCAAGTACACTGTTCATCCTGGAGAAAAAAGAACTCAATAGGTTGTGATTTATTTAAGAATCAGCATAAAATTATTCTAAATCTGAAATATATATATACTCATTTTTTCAGGCACTTCAAATCAAATTCTATTCAAGTAATGTAGGTATTTTCCTGTTTCCAGAGAGCTTAAAATTTAAGGGAATCCTTTATTAAGCATTTTTCCTACAGGCACAGAATGGGAGAAAACTTTTTATAAATAGGCACCTAAAGTTTTACCTGAGGCAATGGAGGGTAAAGTATTTCACCCAAGGTCACAAGGAGGATTTGAACCTTGGCTTGTAGCACATTGCTCTAACCACTAGGCTATTGCTCCAGACCATGCAAATGCACATGTGCATACACACATTAGTAGATATAATTTCAGATGCATAACTGGACTTCTCAGTGGCTCGTAGAACACTAATTACAGTCTACTTTTCCCTTTAAGAAAAGCAATATATCTCAAAGCAAGCAATAATCAAGTTTAAATAATCTTAACATAATACAGTATTGATCCTGATGCAGGCTTAGTGCAGTGCCTCAAGTCTCAGACTTGAGGACATGATGGAAATGTACTGATTAGTTGGGAGAAAACATCTGCAAGAGTTTCATCAGTTAGTACTCATCTCCTCATAGGGGATCTTTGGTAAAAGAGATGTGAAAAGTGGGATATTTTGGAGATCATTTTTGATTGTCACCTTAATCTGAATAATCAGATGGGTGGGTGGGTGTGTATGTGGGGTGGGGTGGGGGGGGGGGCATGCTCATTGATAAAGAGCGACTTCTATTCTGTCTGTGCATATGACATTGAAAATGTTACTCTCTGTTGCAGACTGGCCTTAGCACCACAAGGGGGGAGGTTTGAATTAATTTCAAGCAAGGGCTGGGATTTGAAAAATTGATGGTGGCTCCCTGTGAAGTGGGGCCACCATCACATGTTTGTTTGGCCTCTGCCCACTACTCTTTTATTCCAAATTTTCAGTAATAAAAAATAATGTAGTGATATTGCCACAGTATTTTGTTGGGGAGGGGTAAAATATTGTGGGACCACCTCCACAATATTTCTTCCCTCTCACGGTAAAATGTCATGGCTTGATATATCTCCCCCTTGAAATACATCCTTGATATATCAATGGATGTATTTCAAGAAATCCGTATTATGCAGAGACCCCCACTGTAGTACATATTAATGGAAACTTTATCCCAGTAGATAACATATTGGTCTGAATATAAAATAGCCTCAAATATAAGATGACTACTTTATATTTGAAACTAACAATATAAATAACAGCACTAAAACCTTATAGTAAATAAATCATTAAACACAATTCCTCAAATAATTACAGCTCAATAGCCAAACCGCTGCGGGGAAACACTATTATCATGGGAATTGTGTTCATTAAAGTCCAAAGATTGTGTGGTATATATTTTTTTATTGCAAATAAAAATTCTTTAATTGGAATCTGTCATTAATTATATCCAAAATCACTTAGCTCTTTAATAGGCGAGGAACTCAACCGACAACCCGAAGCTGTCAGCGTTTCGAGAGCATACTGAACTGCTCTCTGAGAAGCAGAGAGGTGGTTACAGCTCACCTTTTGTGTGTTTTGGCAGTACTTTATATTTGAGCCAGTAATAATAGAAACACCTTAGTTGAGCCCAAGAGAGATGCAACTCTTCAGGTTTGGCAGATTGGCTGCATTATTGTGTCTCTTGTTGAAGGATTGGCAGCACTCTTTGACCCTGTGCAGCCAGGCAGGTTAGTAGCACTTCTCTTTGACATAGCAGGATGATATCTGCTGGCCTGCCTCAGAAGCACTTTGGCCTTGTTTAAGGTAGAATTTTGGACTTGCAAATAAAGTATGTGTTTATGAAAATTTTCAGTACAAATTACAATAAGCTAACCTCAACAAATGTTGTTAATGAAGAATCATGGCTGGTTAAATTAGCAGGCTCGTGGGTTTTGTCAACAGTTAATATTCTGCTCTATCAAAAAATAGCCTTAGGATATTTGGATCATGACAACTTTGGCTAACATGGAACTACTCCAGCTTTGAAATGGACAGGAGTTAACATCTGTAACAGAATCTAGAAAAACCAGGAGTCCTTATCTTACAATGCTGCCACATGAGGCTTCTATTTCTATTGTCTGTTTTACATACTTGTGCTCAACATCAATTCATTATATGCACGTTTTGTCAGGTTTTCTAATTCATCATCTGAGATGGCTAGCCGCAGTTAATGTGGCAGTGCTTAAAGTTGCTAATAACCCAGCCTCGCCCTCCATAAGATCCTTCAGAGTCTGCCAGCTCAAATCCTCAGAGCTGCGAGCCTTTCATCACTGTGGCTCAAGCTTTTGTTCAGTCAGACAGCCGCCAGGGAAGGAGTGAATGAAAGGAGAAAAGTACAACCCTTTGGCAGGTTGCAGCAATTGCTGCCTATCTCCTTTATCTCTCTAGCTCACGGTCTACTATGTAAGGAGCAGTGCCAGGTAAATTATTTGCATCCTGGTGCTGAGTATTTTAACTCCTGTGTGATCAGTTTTCAAAGTCATCTGGCCAATAAAGCAAGGCTCTAGCCAGTTAGATAAGAGTTAAAAATATATTGAGGATGATTTATCAGGCCAAAAAATATACAGCTCTGGTTGGGGCAGATCAAGTACCACTGATCTAACCAGTCACATTTTGGATGGCTAAATTTAGGTGAATTTTCAGCCCTGACCCTCATTCCCCCTCCCTGAAGTCCCAATGCTTCCCTCCCTTCCCCCTGAACTGTTGATCCTGAGTCTCAACAACTGCCTTAATCCCACTACCCACTTGCCCAATGTAAAAAGTAAAATGTATCCCTAGCCATCCCCCTCCCACTCGATGTGAAATGTAAAAAATGTTCCAAGCTGCTGGTCCCAAGCCCCACCTTCCACCTGCCTTGATAGATCCGAAAGTAAAAAAATGGCTTTGGGTCCAGCATCCTACTGGATCACTATCATTTCCTTCAGCAGAATCTCTATTAATTTTCCCGCAATCGAGGTGAGGCTAACCAGTCTGTAGTTTTCAGCCTCCTCTCTGTTCCCTTTCGTGTGAAGCGGGACCACCACCACTCTTCTCCTGTCTCATTCTGCCTCTCTCCTTTCCAGGGATCTATTGAACAAGTCTTTCAGTGTATCAGCCACCACATCTCTGAACTCCCTCAGTATCCTGGGATGTACATAGAAACATAGAAATGACGGCAGAAGAAGACCAAATGGCCCATCCAGTCTGCCCAGCAAGCTTCACACACTTTTTTCTCTCATACTTATCTGTTTCTCTTAGCTCTTGGTTCTATTTCCCTTCCACCCCCACCATTAATGTAGAAAGCAGTGATGGAGCTGCATCCAAGTGAATATCTAGCTGATAAGTTAGGGGTAGTAGGGGTAGTAACCGCCGCAATAAGCAAGCTATACCCATGCTTATTTGTTTTACTCAGACTATGTTATACAGCCCTTATTGGTTGTTTTTCTTCTCCCCTGCCATTGAAGCAGGGAGCTATGCTGGATATGCATCGAAAGTGAAGTATCAGGCACATTTGGTTTGGGGTAGTAACCGCCGTAACAAGCCAGCTACTCCCCGCTTTGTGAGTGTGAACCTTTTTTCTTCTCCCCTGCCGTTGAAGCAGAGAGCTCTGCTGTATTTGCATAGAAATTGAAGTAACAGGCTTATTTGGTTTGGGGTAGTAACCGCCGTAACAAGCCAGCTACTCCCCCTTTGTGAGTGCAGATCCTTTATTCCACATTTCCTCTTGCTGTTGAAGCTAGAATGATGTTGGAGTCACAGTAAGCATGTGTACGTTTATTGAATAAGGGTATTGTCTCCAGGCAGTAGCCATCATTCTGGCGAGTCACCCACTCTTCATTGGCGGCCTCTTGACATTCTGGCGAGTCACCCACTCTTCATTGGCGGCCTCTTGACTTTATGGATCCACAGTGTTTATCCCACGCCCCTTTGAAGTCCTTCACAGTTCTGGTCTTCACCACATCCTCCGGAAGGGCATTCCAGGCATCCACCACCCTCTCCGTGAAGAAATACTTCCTAACATTGGTTCTGAATCTTTCTCCCTGGAGCTTCAAATCGTGACCCCTGGTTCTGCTGATTTTTTTCCTACGGAAAAGGTTTGTCGTTGTCTTTGGATCATTAAAACCTTTCAAGTATCTGAAGGTCTGTATCATATCACCTCTGCTCCTCCTTTCCTCCAGGGTGTACATATTTAGATTCTTCAATCTCTCCTCGTACGTCATCCGATGAAGATCCTCCACCTTCCTGGTCGCCCTTCTCTGTACCGCTTCCATCTTGTCCTTGTCTTTTTGTAGATACGGTCTCCAGAACTGAACACAGTATTCCAGGTGAGGCCTCACCAAGGACCTGTACAAGGGAATAATCACTTCCCTTTTCTTACTCGATATTCCTCTCTCTATGCAGCCCAGCATTCTTCTGGCTTTTGCTATCGCCTTGTCGCATTGTTTCGCAGACTTCATATCATTAGACACTATCACCCCAAGGTCCCTCTCCTGCTCCGTGCACATCAGCCTTTCCCCCCCCCCATCGAATACAGTTCATTCGGGTTTCCACTCCCCCATCATCCGGCCCCATGGCCTTGTCCACTTTGTTTTCCTAGCTCTTCCTATAAATGTATTTATTTTTTTATTTATTTAGAGTTTTTCTATACCGGCATTCATGATACAATCACATCATGCTGGTTTACAAATAACAAGGGGTGTGATAACTTACAACCTTGAACAAGTGAAGAGAATCAATGCAATTACAATAAAACTAACATATAGATTTGTTGTCTTTGTAAAAGCTTCTTTTAATTTACCCACTGTTGTTCCACCTCCCCCATTTTCTCACAGTCTTCTAGTTCTTCCTCTAGGTACTGTTGTGCTCCTCCCGTGGCAGGAGCCATGGGAGGTGCATGGGAGGTGCTTACCTGTGCGGCCAGAGGCCACAGAAGCCGGGGCCTTGCCTGGTTCCCGCGGCCTGGGGCCGCCATCGTACCACTGGTGTTCCTCTCATAGCATGGATCTGCGCCTGTCTTTCCTCCATGGCCCAGAGGCCACTCTTGATGTCCTCGGTGCTCCACGGCCCGGGAGGGCCTCATCCTTGTTTCCTGTCTTCATCCTAAGCTCCATGTCTATGTTCCAAGCTCCATGTCTATGTCCCAAGCTCTGCGTCTTCATTCCGAGGCTCCTGACTCCCAGACTTGGACTGTCCTCACCGCAAGGGCATATTTTCTCCTTGACCCATGCTGCAGATTTCCCGGTTACGCTCCATCCCATCGTCAGTGTAATTGAATTGCCAAGCCTTGAGCGTCCCAAGCTCTAGGCCGACGCAAGCCCCAACAGAATTGCCGAAGCCTTGTGCCCGGTGGGACTACCCTTGACCAGGGATCTGCCCTGGACTCCAAAAAATTTGTTTTGACTACCTAGTATGACCTGCTGGAGGTGCCAGCTCTTCTGATTCCATGACCTGCTGGAGGCGCCAGCTTCTGTATTTCTACGATCTGCTGGAGGCACCAGCTTCTGGATTTCTACGACCTGAAGGAGGCGCCTGCATCCAGAATTTCTTGATCATATCCTGCGCCCCACCTGATGTTTGCTGATCAGCCTGATCCCACCCTGGATTCTCACATGTGTCTTGTTCCTTGTCCTGTTCTCTTGTTGTTTCTTATTCTCCATTTCTTGTTGTTTCTTGTTCTCTTGTTGTTTGTTGTTCCTCCTGTTGTTTCTTGTTCCTCTTGTTGTTTCTTGTGCTGTTCTCCATTTGTTTCTTGGTTTTTTTCCCGCTGTTTCTTGTTCTCTACTGTTTCTTGCTCTCCGCTGTTTCTTGTCTTGCTTCTTGCTCCGCTGTGTTTCTTGTTCTTCTGTTCTTGTGCTATGCTGTTCTTCTGTTCTCTTGTGCTTCGCTGTTCTGTTCTTGTTCTCTTAGGCTCCACTTGTTTCTTGTGCTCTGCTTTTTTCTTGTTCCATGTGCCTGTTTACTTGTTCCGTGTTTCCTTGCTCTGTGTTTCCTTGCTCCGTGTTCTCTTGTTTGTTCCTTTTGTTGTTTCCTTGTATATTCCCCTGTTCTATGTTCCCTTCCATGTCTCTTCCATGACCTGCAGGAGGCACCTGCACCATCTCAGTTCCAGTCGTCCTTCCTGGACCTCCCGAGGAGGGGAGTGGACCCCCTTTGAGGGGGGTGCTTTTGCGCTCCTCCCATAACAGGAGACATGGGAGTTGCTTATCTGCGCGGCCAGAGGCCGCAGAAGCCAGGGCCTTGACTGGTTACCACGGGCCTGGGCCGCCATCATACCAGCATGGCAGGAGCCGCGCCAGGTTTCCTCTCGTGGCAAGGAGCCATGTCTGTCTTGCCACGAGAGGAGCCACAGGACAGGAGCCATGGGAGGTGCTTATCTGCGTGGCCAGAGGCCGCAGAAGCCGGGGCCTTGCCTGCTTCCCACGGGCTGGGGCCGCCATCATACCAGCATGGCAGGAGCTGCGCCAGGGTTCCTCTTGTAGCAAGGAGCCATGCCTGTCTTTCCTCCACAGCCTGGAGGCCGCCCCCAACATCCTCGGCGCTCCATGGCCCGGGAAGGGAAACTTTGATAAAATGAGAAAAATAGAAAAAAACTGAAAGGAGCAGCTACAAAAGTAAAAAGTGTGCAAGAGGCGTGGTCATTGTTAAAAAATACCATCCTAGAAACACAATTCAGATGTATTCCACACATTAAGAAAGGTGGAAACCAGGCAAAACGATTACCTGCATGGTTAAAAGGGGAGGTGAAAGAAGCTATTTTAGCTAAAAGATCTTCATTCAAAAATTGGAAGAAGGATCCAACAGAGGAAAATAGGAAAATGCATAAACGTTGGCAAGTTAAATGTAAGACATTGATAAGACAAGCTAAGAGAGAATTTGAAAAGAAGTTGGCCATAGAGGCAAAAACTCACAGTAAAAACCTTTTTAACTATATCAGAAGCAGAAAGCTTGTGAGGGAGTCAGTTGGACCATTAGATGATCGAGGAGTTTAAAGGGGCACTTAGAGAAGATAAGGCCATCGCAGAAAGATTAAATGATTTCTTTTCTTCAGTGTTTACTGAAGAGGATGTTGGGGAGGTACCCGTACTGGAGAAGGTTTTCACGGGTAATGATTCAGATGGACTGAACCTAATCACGGTGAACCTAGAAGATGTGGTCGACCTGATTGATAAACTGAAGAGTAGTAAATCACCTGGACCAGATGGTATACACCCCAGAGTTCTGAAGGAACTAAAAAATGAAATTTCAGACCTATTAGTAAAAATTTGTAACCTATCATTAAAATCATCCATTGTACCTGATGACTGGAGGATAGCTAATGTAACCCCAATATTTAAAAAGGGCTCCAGGGGAGATCCGGGAAATTACAGACTGGTTACCCTGACTTCAGTGCCAGGAAAAATAGTGGAAAGTGTTCTAAATATCAAAATCACAGAACATATATAGAAAGATATGGTTTAATGGAACAAAGTCAGCATGGCTTTACCCAAGGCAAGTCTTGCCTCACAAATCTGCTTCACTTTTTTGAAGGAGTTAATAAACATGTGGATAAAGGTGAACCAGTAGATGTAGTGTACTTGGATTTTCAGAAGGCATTTGACAAAGTTCCTCATGAGAGGCTTCTAGGAAAAGTAAAAAGTCATGGGATAGGTGGCGATGTCCTTTCGTGGATTACAAACTGGCTGAAAAACAGGAAACAGAGAGTAGGATTAAATGGACAATTTTCTCAGTGGAAGGGAGTGGGTAGTGGAGTGCCTCAGGGATCTGTACTGGGACCCTTACTTTTCAATATATTTATAAATGATCTGGAAAGACATACAACGAGTGATGTAATCATATTTGCAGATGATACAAAATTGTTCAGAGTAGTTAAATCACAAGCAGATTGTGATAAATTGCAGGAAGACCTTGTGAGGCTGGAAAATTGGGCATCTAAATGGCAGATGAAATTTAATGTGGACAAGTGCAAGGTGATGCATATAGGGAAAAGTAACCCATGCTATAGTTACACGATGTTAGGTTCCATATTAGGTGCTACTACCCAAGAAAGAGATCTAGGCGTCATAGTGGATAACACATTGGAATCATCGGTTCAGTGTGCTGCGGCAGTCAAAAAAGCAAACAGAATATTGGGCATTATTAGGAAGGGAATGGTGAATAAAACGGAAAATGTCATAATGCCTCTGTATCGCTACATAGTGAGACCGCACCTTGAATATTGTGTACAATTCTGGTCGCTGCATCTCAAAAAAGATATAATTGCGATGGAGAAGGTACAGAGAAGGGCTACCAAAATGATAAAGGGAATGGAACTGCTCCCCTATGAGGAAAGACTAAAGAGGTTAGGACTTTTCAGCTTGGAGAAGAGACGGCTGAGGGGGGATATGATAGAGGTGTTTAAAATCATGAGAGGTCTAGAACGAGTAGATGTGAATCGTTTTTTTACTCTTTTGGATAATAGAAAGTCTAGGGGGCACTCCATGAAGTTAGCATATGGCACATTTAAAACTAATCAGAGAAAGTGCTTTTTCACTCAACACATAATTAAATTCTGGAATTTGTTGCCAGAGGATGTGGTTAGTGCAGTTAGTATAGCTGTGTTTAAAAAAGGATGGGATAAGTTCTTGCACAAGAAGTCCATTACCTGCTATTAATTAAGTTGACTTAGATAATAACCACCGCTATTACTAGCAATGTTAAATGGAATAGACTTAGTTTTTGGGTACTTGCCAGGTTTTTATGGCCTGGAGTGGCCACTGTTGGAAACAGGATGCTGGGCTTGATGGACCCTTGGTCTGACCCAGTATGGAATGTTCTTCTTCTTATGTAAGGCCTCATCCTCACCCTTGGCTATGGCTGGGGCCGCCTTCTGCTCCTTTTCCGGCAGCCAGATGTCGCCACTCCTCATCGGGGTCTGCCCTGAGGCCTGGCTTCCTCCTGCTCCAGCTCAGCATTGCAGCGGCAGCATGGCCTCTGTCCAGGGTTCTGCCCCTTCTTCCTAAGGGTGAGTGAAAGGAATAAACAGGAGTAATCTAATGAAATGTTTCTTTACAGAGAGAGTAGATGCATTGAACAGCCTTCCCATGGAGGTGGTGGATAAACGGACAATATCTTAATTTCAGAAAGCATGGAATAAACCTAGAAGATCTCTGAAGTGAAAGGGATTGTAAAGCTGAATAGTTGGAGTGGTAGGGCAATCTAGATAGGCCATATCATCTTTTCCTACAATCATGTTTCTATGGTGATAAACTTCAGGCTTTGAGGTATACCAGACTGTGGCCCTTGAGCTTTTACACTTTCATTAAACAAATTTGAAACAGTTAAAATAAAAGCAAAGCACTGTCCATTGTGATTTGGGCTCTTTTGGTACAATGTGGAAAGTCATCACTTGAATTCAAGTGAGAAGAGGTAGGCTGACTGTTATTTTGGTCGTGAACTCAACTGTGACATGAAGGCATTTGTAGGGATGTGCATCGTTTTTATGACGAAGTAAAATATCGTATGATATTTCATAATTCGTCATGTATCGGGGGTCCCAGAAAATGATAGGAAAACCCCACGAAATTTTGTGTGGTTTTCTTTTCATTTGGGGGGGGAAGGGCACACAGGAAAAAAAAACCTCAAACCCACCCCTACCCTTCAGATCTAATTATTTACAATCCCCCATCCTCCTGACCCCCCAAAAACTTGCCTAAAGTCCCTGGTGGTCCAGCGGGGGTCCAGGGAGTGATCTCCCGCTCTTGGGCCGTCGGCTGCCAGTTAACAAAATGGTGCCGATGGCCCTTTGCCCTTACTATGTGACAGGGGCTATTGGTGCCATTGGCCGGCCCCTGTCACATGGTAGGAGCAATGGATGGCCCACGCCATTTTTTAAGTGCGCATTAGACCGAAAACGATTCTATACGAAAAAAAAAATTCCGATCCACGGGAATAAGAACTTTTCCCGCGGCTACACGAAATCGAAAGCGGAAACGATTGGGCACCCAATGTACATCTCTATTAAAAACGTCACCTTCCAAAGAAATGTCTCAGCCAGCAAGGAACCTAAATCCTATTGGGGCAATAGTTCCCAAATCCATTCCTTGAGACCTCCCTTCCCCAAAAGGTCTGGCTTTCACTGTAACTAAAATATGCTAATTAATCACATTTTTAGAATAAATGTGAGTAAATTCATCTCATGCATATTAAGTGCTGGTAGCTTGGAAATAATTTCTGGGGGAAGAGGAGAATGGTCTTGAGCACCAGAATTGGAAACTATTGCTTTGGGACAAATATCTTGAGGAAATGAAGAAGGAAAGACCATGGGTAAAAAGGACACCAAGAAACATGTATGGCAGACAGAATTATCAATAAATGTCCTGCTTTTGTAACAGGTTAGAAGCAGCTGCTCACACACAGACACACTTAAAATGATTCCACTGGGGGGGTCACGTGGGGTGATGGGCTAGGGAAGACGCGCTCTCCCATAGCTCCGGGTGCCACGGCCGGAAAATCACAAATATTACCTCCAAATACCGGCGAATTCAAGCGGTGACCACAGGGAAGGTGCTATCGGATGTCGATTGTTAAATTTATGCATAAATCCCCACAACCTATGGCTTCCAGGAGCGGGAAACGGGATAAAGAAAAGGAGAAGGTGAAATCTGCCGATTCTAAGATGGCGTCCGGCACGGAGGAATCGGGCCCTTCTTCACCTGTTCCCTTAACCGTAGAACTCCTGCAGACGACTTTGGAGACAACGCTGGATGTTAAACTTGCGGGGATTCGACAGCAACTCGCAGAGGTACAGTCTAAGATCTCTGAATTTGGTCCGAGGATGGACGGGCTAGAAAACAGAGTCGTGGAGGTGGAGGAGGGGCTGAGCGAGCAGGGCGCGAAAGTGACTGCGACGGCGAAATCGCTGCAGGAATGCCAGCAAAAACTAGACGATTTGGAAAATCGCCTAAGAAGAGATAACCTACGTTTTTTAGGTCTCCCTGAACAGGTGGACGACCAAGGCCTCGGGATGTTTTTGGAGGGGTGGTGGCCGGACGCGGTCGGTCTCCCAGAGCTCCGGGGCGAACTTAAAGTTGAAAGGGCACATAGGCTGGGGATTAAACGCCCGACTGACCCCAGACCCAGAGTGGCGATAGCAAAAATTTTGAACTCGGCTATCAAGCAAAGAATCTGGTTGCATTACAAGAAAAATAAGGAGATTACTTATAAAGGCCATAGAATCCGGATTACTCAAGACTATTCGGCGCATGTCTCCCAACAACGGAAGCAATTCTCTCCCGTATGTTCCAAATTGTTTGACCAGAAGATTCGTTTTTCACTGCAATTTCCAGCTGTTCTTAGGATTTGGCATGACAACGCTACCCACATGTTTCGGGAACCGGAGGCGGCCATGACATTTTTGCAAACCCGTATGAGTGGCTCTGTTTCTCCTACAACCTGACTTTCGGCTTGAGGATTCTTTCTTTATGAACACTGATTTCCCAGGCAGGACCAACAGCTGGCCTAACCGGAGTGGGTTGCAGCTAGCTGGAGACGATGGCTGCGTGAGAGGGACTTTCAGTTGGACTGTCCATGATGGCAGGCTTTTAGACGCTGTTGTCTCTGAACCTGCAATGTTATGGTGGTTTATTTTTTGAGTTATGCTTCAGCTGTGGAGTAAATCGGATTGTTCCGATAGTTATTTTGGCCGTGGCACCCGGACACCCTTTACGGTCCCCCTGATCTGGCACCACATATGAGAATGTGGAACCGATCATATCTTTATTCTAAGGTTATTAGGTGTTTTTTTGGGGGGAGGGTGGGAGTTTGCGCAAGGGGTGGGGGGGGAAGGGGTAGGGTTCAGTTTGGGTATATCTGGTTATATGTTTTATGGTGGGTGGGGGTATGGATGGTGGATACAGATTGGTCGAATGGAGGGGTATATAGACAGCGCTATGGTACAGCTCACAGTAGAGGCACTTCAGGGATGTTATGGAGGGAATGGAGTGATTGGTGTAGGGCGGAGGCGGCTGGGACCTCTGACCCTAGCCATATGTTCAGAAACGTTTTTTGTTCCTGTATCATTTGGTTAACCTTATGGTTCGCTTAATTTCGTGGAATGTACATGGCCTTGGTTCCCCTATAAAGCGTAAGAAGGTTTTATCTCATCTAAAAAAATTACAGGGAGACATAGTTTGTATTCAAGAAACCCACTTAAGTGCCAAAGAATCTCTGAAACTACAAAGAGATTGGGTGAAGACGTGCTTCTTTGCTGAAGCGCTACATAAAAAGGCGGGGGTAGCGATTCTTATAAGCAAATCCACCGACTTTGTACCCACTCACTCTATGTCCGACCCTGACGGCAGATATGTGCTAGTATTTGGTAAGTGGCAGGGCCAACAAGTTACTATTTGCTGCCTCTATGCACCTACGACAAATCCCCAGCGCTTTCTTAAATCTTTAAATGGTCTCCTTTTGACTCACAGGGAGGGAACACTACTAATATCTGGGGATTTTAATTGTGTGATGGATGGTTCTCTGGATAGGACACAGATCAGTGGGCAAAAGCTTTCCCGGCGAGGAGAAGGGGTGGAGGGGGTATGTTCCCAATTAGGAGTTATAGATATATGGCGGACCCTGCATCCCTTGGACAGGGATTATACTTTCTTTTCCAATCCTCATGGAACATCTTCTCGTATAGACTATATGTTAATAGATGGGGAGGTTTTCCCGAAGGTAGCTAAAGCAGATATTGAACTGCCGGTTATTTCTGATCACTCACCTATCTCATTGACATTGAATCTGGCGCCCCGAATGGCTGGACAAAAACACTGGAAGTTTCCTGCGCATCTTAGAAATGATAAAGATTTCCAAGCTTTCTTAACTGACAAATGGCTGGATTATGCTAAGCATAATGCTCAACATGCCTGCACGCCACATTTATATTGGGAAGCGGGTAAAGCCGTCCTACGGGGTGACATTTTGGGTTATACCAGTGCCAGATATAAGCGGCTCAATGCAGATATATTACGCTTGGAATCCCTTACAAAACGGGCTCGGAAGGCTTGGATTTCGAATCCTTCTGACGGCGAGAGAAAGGCATATTTTAGCGTCCTTAACCAACTGAACACAGTGCTCCATATTCGTGCCAGCCAGTCTATGCAAGTAGCTCAACATAATTACTTTCAATATGGGAATAAGTCAGGCAGACCATTAGCAAACCTCGTACGGGCGACTCGATCCAAATCGTTAATCTATTCTATGAAAAACTTTCAAGGACATTTAGTATCTGCAGTTAAGGACATAGGAGAGGTTTTTCGGGAGTTTTACTCTGCCCTGTATCGGGCGGATCTTTCCACACCAACCCACACTGAACAGGAGTTTTTCTCTGATATCCATTTACCTCAGGTTACTGCACAACAGAAAGAGTTCTTGAACCGCCCTCTTCAATCTTATGAGGTGATGCGGGTTATTACATCCATGGCTTCTGGGAAATCACCGGGCCCCGATGGGTTCTCGTACGATTTCTATAAAATGCTTAAGTCGCAAATTGCAGTTCCCTTAACTGACTTCCACAAAGACGGCCCTGACAAGGGGTTGTTTTCCCCGGGAATTTAACCAAGCCCATATCATAGTTCTTCCTAAACCAGGGAAGGACCCTCAAAAGCCGGAGGCGTATCGACCGATATCATTACTTAATAGTGATTTAAAGATCCTGGCCAAGGTTTTAGCAGACAGATTGGCTTTGATTATTCCAACGTTGATCATGGAGCAGCAAGTGGGGTTTGTTCAGGGTCGATCGGCCACCAGTCATATTATTAAGCTTATCTCTGCGCTACAATTATGTCAGCAACAGGCGATTCCTGCGCTTGTGATAGGTTTTGACTCAGAGAAAGCGTTTGACCGGGTGTCGTGGTCTTACATGTTCTCTGTGTTGAATAGATATGGGCTGGACGGGGACTTTGTTAACTTTATCCGGTTATTATATATGGCCCCTCTTTCACAGATTATAGTGAATGGAGTAAGTTCGGATTCGGTAGAGATCCAAAGGGGAGTCCGGCAAGGTTGCCCCCTGTCCCCTCTGTTATACATTCTCACTATCGATCCACTTT
Source organism: Rhinatrema bivittatum (assembly GCF_901001135.1). Classification (NCBI taxonomy): domain Eukaryota; kingdom Metazoa; phylum Chordata; class Amphibia; order Gymnophiona; family Rhinatrematidae; genus Rhinatrema; species Rhinatrema bivittatum. Next base: position 367,719,311 of record NC_042615.1, read on the forward strand.
TGCGAAAAATAGTTGACCACCCGAGGATCTTGGGCTTTAAAGGAGGACGGGACACATTCAAAGTGGCAGCGTTTGCTGACGATGTCCTTGTCTTTTTATCTCAACCCGCCAAGTCCCTACCTCAGCTGTTAAGTATACAGGAACTTTTTGGCTCCTTTGCAGGGCTTAAAATAAATAGGGAAAAATCCGAAGCCATGGATGTAACAGGAAAGCTCCGTGACAGCTGGCTGGGTTTGTTTCCCCTCAGATGGGCTCCTGGCGTGTTAAAATATCTAGGGGTGAAAATACCACGAGATTTAGGTACTATCTACGAGGTCAATATACGACCACTTATGACATACACTCATACCACACTTGAGCGTTGGCGGGCACTGCCCTTATCTTTGAAGGGGAGGGTCCATTTATATCAAATGGTCATCCTCCCCAAATGGTTATACGTTTTACAAATGGTGCCTCTCCTGCTCACTTCACATGACACTCATACCCTCCACCACGATCTGCGGAACTACCTGTGGGGAGGTCGGAGGGCGCGTATTTCATTACACAGTTTACAGCTACATAAACAGAAAGGTGGCTTAGGCTGTCCAGATTTGGTACTCTATAATTTGGCCTGCATGTTGAGACTGGTACAGGACTGGTTGTGGGACACGTCGCATTATACACCGAATTCTTTGCTACGAGACTGGTACGGGGTTCCCTCCCTTAACTCTTTGCTACACATGAAGGACACTGATGTCCCACAACAGATCAAAGGTCACATAGTGGTAGTCAGTTGTAGGAAGGCCTGGCTACAAATTTGTAAAATACTTGGGCAACCTAAGGGTATTACTCCTTTACTTAGTCTGACTCATAACTCATACTTCCTACCGGGTACCTATGGTATGGCCTTCCACCGTTGGCGACAATTAGGACTTAGTTATGTCTACCAAATGCTACACCCCACTACGGGGCAGTTGTATAGTTTCTGTGAGCTTCAACAATTATTTCATATTCCCCAAGTGGACTATTTTGCTTATTTACAGATTAGTCACTTTATGCAGGCATGTTGTACTAACTGGAAACAGCTCCCCACCACCGAACGGTTAAGAAATCTGTTTACGACCCGGGCTTCTCGAAGGCCAAAAATTTCTCAGTTTTACCGAGAATTGGGTGACGGGATCTCTGATACCAGCTTGAAAAAGCTATATAATAGATGGGAACAGTGGCCTTTGTTTTCCTTACCTTATGCAGTTTTCCTCAAATGCTTCTCCCAGATTGCTTCTATTACACTCACAGAAGACCTGAGTGAGACCCAATATAAATTTTTGTGGCAGGGATTTATATCCCCTGTGCGGGCCTGTCAGGCTCATCTTTGTGATTCCCCTATCTGCCAGAAATGTGGACTTTCACCGGGGAGCTATTTCCACGTATTTTGGGAATGTCCGGCTATTCAAACCTTTTGGAATGCTATCAGGCTTTTTTGTGAGACTATCTGGCAGGAGTCCATCCCGCTAGACCCGCAGTTGTGGCTTTTTGGGGTCCCACCGGATAGCATGGCGGTGGGCCCTCTGCGTGCAGGGCTCCTGGGCTTCTTGACTAAGGCTGCGGTATTGGGAAAGAAGGGGATACTCACCTGCTGGTTGGGTACGCAGGGACCAGTGTGGGATCTCTGGTTTAAACTTATGTTTAGGCTTTGTTCTCATGAACTCTATTTATACCGGCAACAACCCACACCGAAGGTGGACGTAGAGCAAATATGGCACCCTTTTTTACAGCATCTCCGACCTAGCCCGTCCGTAGTGTAGGGACCGCTTGCATCCTAGCATCACCTACCACCTTCTTCGTAGACGGAATACTAGGGCTGGGACATTGGGGGAGACGGTCCTCCATTACTGGCTCGACATTCCTGCCCATGTTCATGTGCTTATACTGTACTGTGTTGATGCCTCTTGTGTTTTGTTTTGGTTTATAACCCATATTTAACGGACCACAACCCATATACCCTAGTCTGTACCTTCAGGAAGGGGGGGGGGGAGGAGGGAATAAGTTGGGGTGGGATAAGGGATGAGGGTTTGGGATAGGGGAGAAAACAAGAATCTCTATTTGTATTTGGACATACACGGTTATGGATTCCGATACTTGATTAGGCTCATGGTATTGAGGTCAGGATATATATGCAACTGGCCTTCTCTGTGTTGGTATCTTACATGGGGCTGTACCTGGGCGGGTGGATATTCTATTGTGTTAATCTATTCTGTATGTAAATACCTGGATTCCCAGGCCATCCGTTTACCTATTCTTTGTTGGTTGTCATATAGTTATCTATATTGTTAACTGCGCTTCTTGAGCGGTTGTGTGATATGTTTATGTCTGAATACAATAAACACAATGTTCAAAATGATTCCACTATTTTCTGCTCATCGTGTAGCATCAAGTATTTTTGTTGATAGTTACTTGAACATTTACCAATAAAAATTGTTTCCTTCCTTATCCAGATTTGACTTTTTGAAGCAAACAGTGCTGAGTGAACTCTTTCTAGAGCAGAAGGAACATAAGAGAATCACTGACTTCCCTAAAGACTTTGTTTTTCTCCTCACAAATGCTTAATATGCCCATTCTGGGCTGTGAACAGGTGCTACCTCCTAGCACTGTCAGGTGTGAAAAGCAACAGCCAAAATATGAATGGATTCCACATTTTTTGCAAAGAAGTTTGCCTTTTCCTCTGAGATCCAACCTTCCCAGGTTTACCAATATCTTTTGTTGTTGTAGCAAGAAATGTATACCTCCACTTTAAACTGTTCAAACTTCTGACTATGCCATCAATTTTTCAATAATTACTTTTCCCTCATTTGAGTTTAAAAAAAAAAAATCAGGCCAGACCTTTTGCACGCAGAGTCCAACTGGGAAAACAGTAACCATATGAATGAATTTGCATGGTGCTGCATAGCTTATCAGTAGAATGTAGGTTTTATTATTATTGTGCTGCTGATGATGGGATGTTCACAGCACTGTACAGAGTCACAAAAGAAAAGGTACCTGCACTCTGGAACTTACAGTCAAGTCAAAAATAACAAATAAGAAGTTTTGAGTTAAAACAGAACGGCCACGATTGTGAAGAACTGAATTATGTGGGCTATAGCTGGGATTAACTGAGCAAGGGGCAACTTTAATTGAGTAAAGCTGAAACACATGAGGCAAATACTTTCCTTATCACCCAAGGGTAAGCTTCTGCAAAGTTATAGCCTTAGTAAAGGCTTTGATCTCTGGGCAACACTCTGTGATTGCAAGCATATAAAAAACAGATTTATAAAAGCTTATGTTTACTTTCAGGTGTTAACTAATTTTCTTTTATAGAATTCATGAAAATAATAGAAATATAACAACAAGATTACTAGCATGGTTAAAAGGTGAGGTGAAAGAGGCTGATTTAGCCAAAAAATCTTCATTCAAACATTGGAAGAAGGATCCTTCAAAAGAAAATAGGATAAAGCATAAGCATTGGCAAGTTAGATGTAAGACATTGATAATACAGGCTAAGGGAAAATTTGAAAAGAAGTTGTCCATAGAGGCAAAAACTCACAATAAAACTTTTTAAGGTATATCTGAAGAAGAAAGCCTACAAGGGGCACATAGAAAAGATAAGACCATCGCGAAAAAATTAAACAATTTCTTTGCTTCAGTGTTTACTGAAGAGAATATTGGAGAAATACCTGTTCTAGAAAAGATTTTCATGGGTGATGATTCAGATCAACTGAACCAAATCATGGTGAACCTGGAAGATGAGGTAGGCCTGATTGACAAACTGAAGAGTAGTAAATCTCCTGGACCAGATGGTATACACCCTGGGGTTCTGAAAGAACTAAAAAATGAAATTTTAGACCTATTAATAAAAATGTGTAACCTATCATTAAAATCATCCGATGTACCTGAAGATTGGAAGATGGCTAATGTAACCTCTATATTTAAAAAGGGAAAAGTGGTGAAACTATAGACCAGTGAGCCTGACTTCACTGCCAAGAAAAATCATGGAAACTGTTATAAAGAATAAAATCACAAAGCATTTAGATAGACATGGTTTGATGGGACACAGCCAGCCTGGATTTACCCAAGGGAAGTCTTGCCTCATGAATCTCCTACATTTTTTTGACGGGGTGAATAAACATATGGACAAAGGTGAACTGGTAGATGTGGTATATTTGGATTTTCAGAAGGCATTCAACAAAGTTCCGCATAAGAGGCCTCTAAGAAATCTAAAAAGTCATGGGATAGGAGGTGATATCCTTTTGTGGATTGCAAGTTGGTTAAAAGACAGGACACATAGAGTAGGATTAAATGGTCAATTTTCACATTGGAAAAAAGTAAACAGTGGAATACCTCGGGGCTCTGTACTTGTATCGCTGCTTTTTAATACATTTATAAACATTCTGGAAAGGGTATAACGAGTGAGGTGATCAAATTTGCGGATGGCACAAAATTATGCAGAGTAGTTAAATCTCAAGTGGATTGTGATGAATTGCAGGATGACCTTGCGAGATTGCAAGATTGGGCTTCCAAATGGCAGATGAAATTTAATATGGACAAGTGCAAAGTGATGCATGTAGGGAAAAATAACCCTTGTTGTAGTTACATAATGTTAGGTTCTGTCTTAGGAGTTACCAATCAGGAAAGATATCTAGGCATCATAGTGGATAATACATTAAAATCGTTGGCCCAGTGTGCTGTGGCGATCAAAAAAACAAACAGAATATTAGGAATTATTAAGAAGAGAATGGAATATAAAATGGAGGATGTCATAATACCTCTGTATTGCTCCATGGTGAGTCCGCACCTTGAATACTGTGTGCAGTTCTGGTCACCGCATCTCAAAAACGGATAGCTGCACTGGAGAAAGTGCAGAGAAGGGCAACCAAAATGATAAGGGGCATGGAATGGATCCCCTATGAGTAAAGGCTAAAGAAATTAGGGCTGTTCAGTTTGGAGAAGAGACGACTGCGGGGGGATATGATAGAAGTCTACAAAATCATGAAAGGACTTGGAAAAGTTAATGTAAATCAGTTATTTACTCTCTCAGATAATAGAAGGACCAGGGGGCACTCCATGAAGTTAGCAAGTAGCTCATTTAAAACAAATCGAAGAAAATTATTTTCTGCCCAGCACATAGTTAAGCTCTGGAATTCATTGCCAGAGGATATGGTTACAGCAGTTATTGTAACTGGGTTTAAAAAAGGTTTGAATAAATTCCTAAATCCATAAACTAGTATGACGGTAATTAATAAGCAATAGTAGCTTAAGAACATAAGAACATGGCATCCTGTTTCCAACAGTGGCCAATCCAAGTCACAAGTACCTGGCAAATACTCAAACATTAGATAGATCACAATAGACTTAGTTTTGGGGTAATTGTCAGGTTCTTATGGCCTGGATAGGCCACTATTGGAAACAGGATGCTGGGCTTGATGGACCCTTGGTCTGACCCAGCATGACATATCTTATGTTCTTTATGTTCATAGAGCTAGAACTAATTTTGAACAAAATGTAGACATGCTATTTCTCAGATCGACAGAAACATATTTGTGGGGAGTGGTTCTGATGAATAAAGGGTTTATATACAATCCAGGGTTAAAAACGACATGGTAATTTAGTTAGATCAGGCTTTCATGCACAATGTGCAAAACAAATGATTTGCAGAATGTAAAAGCATTACCACGCCTGCACTAAAGACAGCACAGGTATCATAATGTACAGTACATCTTACTCTGTGTATAAGATTTCCATGTGCTGACCAGGCCAAAGGAAAAGGGCAACTTCATGCCTGAAAAACAAACTCCAGATCCCAGAAACAGATAGGGCTTGTAGGTCTTCCCCTGAAATGAAGACAGCCCCCAAGAACAAGGATCTTTGCTAACCCAGTGCCCCCTGAATCTGTGGCATCAGGTGGTAGCCTTTATTCCCTTTTTTTTTGGGATTAAGCATCAAATCCAAAATGGCACCCTTGACGATGATTCACATGCCAGAGCATGTGGTAGCCCATTGGGGGGGGGGGGGGGGGAAAGAGCCCATCTTTGTTCTAGAGAGAGGATGGAGGTTCCATGGAGCTGAGGAAGCTATACCCATTTTACAGGGTGGGCCTCAGGTACTTTTTACCCTTTGCATTTGCACCAATTTTCAAAGTAAATTTATGTATTTTCTTTACTTTGAGAATGGTCCAAGGAAAAAGTTCCTGCAGACATTTGCAGCTGTTTTTATGTAGCTACTCATTCTGCCTAAAACTACATGCATAGTTCTGAAAATCCAAACTGGATTTTTGGCAATGGACAGCACGAATGATTATAAGCTGTCCATTGTCTGCCCATATAACTGCGGTACTGAAGGAGTTACACTGGCTCCCCATTAATTCACAAATTCAATTCAAAATTTTGACAGTGTTACATCAGATTTTATATGGAGAATAACCCCTATACTTAAGAAATCTTGTTCATGCATACTATCCCCCAACGAAGCCTTCGTTCAGAGAATCAATATCTATTGCACATTCCCGGGGCAAAAGAGAAATGATTAAAATCTACTTTTTGTCATGCATTCTTTCAATCTGCCCTTGCTCTATGGAATTCTTTTCCACTAGAGATATGAACAATTAGCGATTATCACAATTTTTAGGAATAAATTAAAGTATTTTCTTTTTAATAATGTTTGTAAGTGATGTAATTTTATGAGATGGTTTTATTAATTTTAATGGAAATGTAAACCACTTCGAACATGGTTTAGGTAAAGAATACGTTATAGAAAATTTTGTGTGACTGACCCTTCGGCTAGCCACTAGATGCCCCTAGGTCATTTACCATTAGGACTAGTAACAGCATAGTGGGATTTTCCAATCCTTTTTCAGTCTCTCCAATTAGCTGACTGTGATTGGCTATACCAAGGGCATAAGGTGGAGCTAAAGGTAAATAGTGTGATCATTTTGAATTGGCTCTTGAAAAGTAATGAGCTATTTTTCCTTTCATCCTGCTGAGTTTGGGCCTACTAACCCAACTTGGTATTTTTCCTGTATTCAGAGGAGATTCCTCATCAGTACACTCCCTGTCTGATTAGGTCTGCCTCAATTTTTGAAGAGAGAGATTTTTGGAGATTTTGGTTAGGTTTTGGATGTTTTTCTCATTCTGGGGAGCACCCTTTACCCTATGGAGGTGAAGCCCACAATCCAGAGAGCAGGGGCTAGAGATCTGTGAGCTATCCTTCTAATCCCTAGAGGATGCAAGAACAGTGAAACAGTACCCAACATGGGATTTTGGGATTTTGAACAATTTAGATATTTTTCCTCTTTTTGTTAGTGTGGAGGGATTTTTTCCCACCCCTCCTCATAGCTTGGAGCAAGGAGATAGAGAACTTTGTCAAGACTGGAAACATCAGGCTTTTCTCCCAGAGAAATCACACAGAGTGGATTGAAACATCAAGATCTGAAGACTCCCAACCGGATCTTCACCCCAAAGGAACCAAAACACAGACTGTGAGCAAAAGCAAAACTCTGGACTTAGGTATTATGTGGCTTGGGTTTCCCACTAGGATTCCCCATCATACTGGATGTTTCGTGTCCTGGTTGCGGCAGGCACGCGAACGGGCCTACTCACCTCTGGCAGCCAGCTCCTGGACCTGGCCCGTCCTGCACTCCCGCACCCCCGCTGCCTCCTTGGACACTCCCAGTCCCTCTGTGGAACTCTCTGGCTCCCAGCGGGTCTTCCCACATGTGCCGTGGGGAGATGCCGCCATTCAGCGTCCTGCCTCCTCCTAGGCGTGCACATGCGCACCTCTTTGACCTTTAAAAGGGCCTCGGTGGGAAACTAACCCATGGCCCCGCATGATCTTTTTAAGGCCCAAGGCCCTGGATGATCTATTTAAGGCAGGGCCCACTACTCATTCCTTGCCTTGGCAACAGGTCTCCACATTAGTCGTGTGCTTCGTTGCTCGTCCTTGTTCCTGACTTCGTTCCTGGTTCCTGTTCCTGAATCCGTTCCTGGTTCCTATCTAGCCTTTGCCTTGGATTGACTACTGACTTTGACCCTTGCTTCTTTGGACCACGCTCAGGACTGATTACTGACCCTTGCTTCGTTGGACCACGCTCAGGACTGATTACTGGCTTTAACCCTTGCTTCATTGGACTACACTCTGGACTGATTACCAGCCTTGACCCTTGCTCCGCTGTACCTCGCCTAGCTCAGCCGCCTGCCCTGATTCCAGCCTGTTCCTGACCTCGAATCTGGTATCTCCTTGGACTTGGCCTTCTTAGGCTTCGGCCTTCTACTGCCCGGGCGTCACCTACCCTTGCTTCTGGACTGTCTTTGCCACCCGGGCCTCTGGATCCCCACCTCGTACGGACCTGCCTCGGTCCCTCCGATACCTCTGCTGGTCCCTGGCTACCTGCTACAACTCCCACTGGGAGTCATCTAATGGAGGCCCGCCTAAGACCAGCTGACCCCGGCACCCAAGGGCTCAACCTGTGGGGAATGAGAGCTAGTATTGGCGAAGCTCCAGTCGGCCTCCGTCTCTCGGTCTGCTCCACCTCCCGACGGTGGGGACCCGTGGGGCTTGCCCTATGGGTAGCATCAACCCCTCCTCGGGCCAAGGGTCCACCACCAGCATAACACTGGGCTGTTTGTACACAGATGAGGAAACAGTTGTAATCTCTTTCCCAGGAGCTAGAGATTGGCACAAGCACCCCAGGAGAAAGACTTTGGGGCGGATTTTAAAAGCCCTGCTCGCGTAAATCCGCCCGGATTTACGCGAGCAGGGCCTTGCGCGCCGGTGAGCCTATGTTCCATAGGCCTGCCGGCGCGTGCAGAGCCCCGGGACTCGCGTAAGTCCCAGGGTTTTTCGAGGGGGGCGTGTTGGGGCATGTCGGGGGCGGGGCCGATCGGCGTGGCGTTTCGGGGGCGGGGCGCGGTGTTTCGGGGGCGTGGCCGCGCCCTCCGGAAACCGCGCTAGCGGCCCGCTGGCGTTCGGGGATTTACTTCTCCTTCCGGGAGGCATAAATCCCCCGACAAAGGTAGGGGGGGGTTTAGACAGGGCCAGGGGGGTGGGTTAGGTAGAGGAAGGGAGGGGAAGATGAGGGGAGGGTGAAAGAGAATTCCCTCTGAGGCCGCTCCGATTTCAGAGCGGCCTCGGAGGGAACGGAGGTAGGCTGCGCGGCTCGGCGCTTGCCGGCTTCACGAAATCGGCAGTCTTGCGCGCGCCGATCCAGGAGTTGCGCGGCTACGCGCGTATCTACTAAAATCCAGCATACTTTTGTTTGCGCCTGATGCGCCAACAAAAGTACGCGAAGGCGCACTTTTTTAAAATCTACCCCTATGTGAATAACTCAAATGCACAGTTTCATTTGTGGAAAGTATGTGGCACAGTGATTGACATTTTGATAATCAGTAAACTTTATTTGAAAACCCAGTCTATGTCCAGCTTGTCTGTGCCTGAGGAGAATACAGTACCAGAGAAATGCACACACTTAAGGAGAAAAGCTCCATCACCGGGGCCAAGAAGGATTTCCTTTGCCCCCACAATAAGAATTCCCTCTCTGGGATCTGCAGAGAGAGGGGGGTAGGATGGAGAGAGTTGGTCTGAAGAACCAATACTTTTATAGCCCTAGGGGAAACAGCAAACCCCTCTAGCAAAGGGTTACATTTGTAAATAATCAATAAATAAATAGTTTTCTCCCTTTAACCTAGCCCCTGCCCAGGAGTGTCTGCAGCACAATGTGGATAAAAGTACACAGATTAGGGAACTATGCACATACTTTTACCTGCATACAGGGTAGGCACTTTTCAGAAAGTCAATTTACGCAAGTAGAATGTTTTTTATCCTATTACTACTACTATTAATGATTGGCAGTAGCAGATCGGAAAGAGGTGAGAATAAATTTGTAATGAATGAAGTCAGCATGGGAATGGTATTTCAGCTAGGAACATAGGACATGAACTCTGGAGGTGAGCCAAAGTTGGGGTTTTACACACCTTACAGAACAGTGGAGTCGAGGAGCAAGAGCATCTAAAGCCAAGCAAAGAGTTTTAAGAAGAAAATGACTCATTAACAGAATCAGACAAGGATGTAGAGGAGAGAAGGGATGAGCCAGTACTAGAGAGAATATAGTGGCCAACAACCTGGATATTCCTGAAGGTGCTAGTGGTGATAGGATGAGATTGCAGGGGAGGATGTTAAAGAGTGAAGAGTATCAGGTGATGATGAAAGAAGGGAAGAACAGAGTTGGAGAAGCCTGAGAATGTGTAGTTGAAAGCAAGGACTAGGTCAAGGAAGTGGCCATTCAGTAAGTGAGAGCAGTAGAACATAGTTTAAATCAAATGAAGAGATTAAGGCAAGGAATTTTGAGATAAAGGTGTCAGTGGTGTTGGCAGCATGGAGGTTAAAGTCCCCAAGAGTAAGGATAGGGAAAGATGGTTCAAGAAGTACGGAAAGCCAGGTCAGGGGGATCATAGATTATTTATTTATATGTGTATTTATTTATTTATAATCTTTTCTATACCGTCGTTAAGTTATTTACCATCACAATGGTTTACAAAAAGGCACATATAGTAACACTAAATATTTAAGTAGGTAAAACATTATAGACGTGCCACAGATGATTCAGTTACAGCTACCCAGAGTGAAAGATGGCCGGAGTGGGCCTCAAATGAAGAAAATGAGTGGGCTTGAGGTGGCAGAAGGGGTTGAAACCTGCAGGATGAGAAGAGTAGCATCCCAAAACCACCACTATGGCCTACCAAGCGTGGCGTATGGGAGAAATGATAACCTCCATGGCAGAGAGCAACCAGAGAAGCATAGTCCTCAGCGGAAAGCCAAGTCTCAGTCAAGACAAGAAGATGGAGAGAATGAGAAATAAAGAGATTGTGAACGAAGGCAGGAAACCGAATGGGCATGCCAGATAGAATATGAGAAAGGGAGAGAAGATGCAGGAAAGAGGGGGATGGAAATAAGATTGGAGGAGTAAAGGGTTGAAACAACAAATAAGTGCTAAAAATATATGCAGTATCATGATTTGAAAATATATATGGAAAAAGAATAAAATAGATCAGTTCTTAAAATGAGAGTATGTCTGCTCCATATGCTACGAAAGGCATGTAGTCCATAATTGATGTTTGATAATGCTAAAGTATTCTAGCTAAATACCTTCCATTAATATTTAAAGAATAAATCTGCTTTATCTCTGCTAGGTGATTAAAGCTGTGGAGGAAGGTTATCGCTTGCCAAGTCCCATGGACTGCCCTGCTGCCCTGTATCAGCTAATGTTGGACTGCTGGCAAAAGGACAGGAACAGCAGGCCCAAATTTGAAGAAATTGTCAGCATGTTGGACAAGCTTATCCGTAACCCAAGCAGCTTGAAGACATTGGTTAATGCATCAAACAGGTATAACTTCCCCTTGAAATCAGTTTTCATGCCAGGTACCCTGCAGATGACCCTCAAAAGACAAAGCCTTCTGTTTGTTCTGCACATTCTGGTCTACCACACTCATGTGGCTTTTCCAAAATATGTTATTTATGGTATTCTCTGGCAAGTAAAAGAGCAGCAGTCTAATCATTGTAAAAGCGGTTCCTACTGGACCATCAGATTTTACAGCACTGTAGTTTGCAGAAATGTTGGTATGAGGTGAATTTATGCATTAATACTAATGTTTTTCTTGTTTATGTTTTTGTTGACAACATGGTCACAAAATCAGTTAGAACCATACAGAGTGAATGTATCCTAGATTATTTCAATTAAATTGTGTAGTTTTCTTTTATTTCTAAAAAATCATGCACTGGCTTTCTAGGCTTATGCCACTGACTAGAAAGAGGCATAAAGTGCCAGCCCTTTAAAACGGTAACACATGCAAGACTATTTCCAACAACTACTCATTACCAGTGCTTTCAGAGTGATGATACTGTAGCACTAGAAAGCACTATGCAGACATTTATGCAGACATTCCTGCACAGTTTTGCCAGTTTAATCTCTTAGGCTATAAACTAATTCAACATTTCTCAGTACAGACCAGTCTAGGAATGGCTTTACCGCATTATGGGATAGATTTTAAAAAGACTACACACGTAAATCCATTGGATTTACGCATGTAGGTGGGGTTAAGCGCACTGGGCCTATTTTAGAAAGGCCTGGTGACGCGCGTAAAGCTCTGGGACGCACGTATGTCCCGGGGCTTTGAAAAAGGGCCTGGGTGGGAATGGGGGAAGGCCGCAGGAGTCGGCGCGTAAGTTGCACAGTTGTGCACCCCCTTGCGTGCGCCGACTCCCTATTTTATAACATGTGCGCACCTTCACGCGCATGTTATAAAATCGAGCGTCCATGTGCATGCACCCGGTAGCGTGTGCATATGGACGCGCGCGCAACCTTGCACAATGTTATTCTGATCATACTTTCATGTACATAAATTAAAATCCTATGTTCATGCATGCAGTGGAAGACTTAATTGACCGTCTTCCTATGATCTTCAGCACCATAGCCATTTTCTGAGATAATGCTGACTACGTGTGCAACACTCAGAGCACATAACATTGCCACCAACAATTTTCCTGACGGGGACTTTGGGATTTAAACCAGCCACTTGCTGATAGCAAACTGGGGAAACCACCAGTTAGCTAAAGGAACAGCCCATCCTTACCTCAGCTTGTAGGAGAAACCTATCCACTTCAGCCAAATTACTCATATTTATCCTCTTTCCCCTTTATTCCTTTATTTGGTCAAATATTATATGTGCTGCCCATTGGGGTGGTGTTCCATGAATTGGTCATGTTATTTGCAAGCTATACAGAGATTATCAAACTCATTTGAATCATGGTCTATATGTAAACCCAAGGGTTTTACTTACAACCTCAGGGCTGAATGCAAAACAAAATATGATTGCACTGCTCCTCAGTGCTAAAATTTATATCCTGGTTATTCACAAGTGAGATGCAAATTCATTTTAAAGAATGGTAGTGAAACACAAATCGAAAAGAGCTATATCTGATTGGACTTAGCTCTACAGATTTGAGATGGTAGGAAAACAGATGATTCCCAACCAATTGCTTAGAAAAACAAATAACTTACTAAATCCTTCATCCCCAGTGAAATTTATTTTGATAAAACCTGTGCAAGTAACTTTCCAACTGATTTGGGCTTGGGGAGGAGAGGGAGAAGGGGTGGAGTAGAGTAGAGGTAGAGATAAAAATATAGAGAGATAGAGCCTTTGAGGAAGCCTTCACAGTATTCATCTATTTATATCACTATGGGAGGGCCAGCTAGCAACAAGGTGAGGTTTTGGTGATGGCTTAGGATTTTGGGGCCAGTTTGACATGCAGAGTTAGACGTACAAACAGCACAGTACACTTCGGCGAAGATTTGTCGTCATTTGGAGTGAGGAAAGTCTCACAACCATGAGATTTATACAATGTTCTCTCACCCTAGCTTAATGGGGAGAATCAAGCCTGATACTTCACTTAGAATACATATCCAGTGCAGCTCACTGCTTCAACAGCAGGGGGAATGAAGAAAAGAGGATTTGTATTCAAACAACCAACAAGTACTGAGTTGTTCAGGCTGAGTAAACAAGTGTGGGAGTAGCTTGCTTATTACTGCAGTTACTACCCCAAACCAATTAGCTAGACACTTCACTTAGATGCAGCTCCAGCACTGCTATCTATGATGGCAGGGGTGGAAGGGAAAGTGTGAAAGCTTGCTGGGCAGACTGGATGGACCGTTTGGTCTTCTTCTGCTGTCATTTCTATGTTTCTATGGACTCTCTACCAGTGTGCTACCAAGCTAGGGCGACAGAACATTTAGAAATCTCATTTTTGTGTGACTTTCCTCACTCCAAATGATGTCAAATCTTCACTGAGGTCTACTGTGCTGTTCGTACGTCTCACTGTGTATGTAAAACTGGCCCCAAACCCTAGATCACTACCTAAACCTTGCTACAAGTTACTAGCTGGCCCTCCTATAGTAGTATAAAGAGTTGACTACTATGTGTGCCACCCCAGTGGTTCTCTCTCTCTCTCCCTCCCTCCCAAGCCCAGAAATGGCCAAAATGCAATTCTAAAAATGTATCACGAAGTATGTTTCAGCCATTTTGGGCATATCGCACAGCTTAACGCCAGGAAAAAAGGAATAGTTATTTCTGGTGTTAAAACCATGCGATAGCATATGTTATGCTATTGCATGGTGCGATAGTGCCCCTCATTTTCATAATTCCCACCCAAACTTCACCCTACCTCTGCCCCTTCCCAAAATTTGCATTTGAGCCATGCTATAGCATTATTATCGCATGCATTATGGCATTAATGTGTGCATTAACTCATTATTGCGTGCATTAATGCCATAACGCATTTTGATGAATGATTCTATAAGTTAGGTTCCTAATGCTGAAAATCAGTGCTAAATATATAACTTTTTTCCCTTCCCTAACCCCATCTCATTGCCACCCACCTTTTAGGTACCTAAATCAGAGTCTAGTGAAACTAGTATTATAAATGTACATATTCCGTCCTAGTCATTTTTAAAAGGACTGATTTAAGTGCGTAATCCCTAAAGCTAGGCACTTAAACCCTTTGAAAATTGACACCAAAATGTTTGCTCTATTCTTCATCAAACATATACCAGAATAAGCTATTTGTTGCTGTCCAAAATGCATATTCTTTCACAGGCAGAGATTCATAGTAGATGATTACTGATCATGCTGGAAGCTCAGTTTTACCCTGGAAGGGTTGGTACTTTAATTCTCTGGCTGGGTTGGCTAACTGTTCTCCTCAAGAGTCACAAACAGATCAGATTTTTAGGATATCCATAATGAATATGCAGGAGATAGATTTGCATATAGTGGAGGCAATACATACAGATCTATCTGCAACCCCTTACTTTGGTGTTAAGGCTGAATTGGCACAAGGGACACACTCAGTCCTAGGGCTAGGTCCTAGTTCTCTGGCAACAGTCCTTTCAACCCCGCGGCATGAATTCTCTTAATGGGAGGGAGGTTTAACCCACTGAGCCCAAGGCATGCAAGGGAAAGAGGATTCACTCTCAGTCCAGACAGTCTCTCACGATTGGAATTCACAGTCAGTAGAAACAGCTTGAAGATGGGAGAGCAGGCTGGACAATCAAAATGGTGATCAAACTTTAAACTTTACTGCAACAAAAATAAAATGGAAAGTCCATTTCAAAACAAACATCCAAAAACACAAAATTCTCCTCTTGATGTCCTCTGAGCCAGTATCCCTATGGGTAGGGACCATTTCAATGCCCACACTCCTGGGTAACTCAAAGTGGGCTCTTGGCAAAAAAAAAAAAAGCTAAGCGTCAGTCTCTCTGATAGCACTCAAGCTTTGGTCCTTGGATGGCAAAGTCCCAAAACTTCCAAAAATGTAACCATACTGCTTCTCTCAAAAGCTTCTGTTCACTGGGCCGATATAGAAGCCACCCCACTTCAGCTAGGCATAGGGCAAACAATGCACCCAGACTTTCTCTTTCCCGCAGGCAGGGTGATTCCCTCCTCACCTGAGATCAAGTCTCCACAAACATCACCAAGAAAAATCTCTTCTCCAAAAAAGTCATCTTCAACAAAAAAAATTATTTCCCTTTTCTTCTCCAAGCCAGGGAGGACCTAGCAAGGGATCCACTACCAAATCACTCCTTCCAGCTTCTACTAAATTCCAGCACTTTGCTTTTTTGCACAAGCTCTGCCTCAATATATAGGACAGAGCTGACCAATCCCAGCCTTGGGAGAGTGAAACCTTTAGGGATGGTCTAAAAATCTTCAGGTCCCTTAGGTTGGGCAAAAGGGTAAAATTTACTAGTAAGGGATCATGGTATTCTTTACATATCTCATGCATATTCATTGTGCATATCCTGAAAATCAGGTATGCGTATGAATCTTGTGAACAGAACTGGCCCACCCTACTCCGTGGATTTGGTAGATCAGCTTAATAAGTGTCAGATTAATATGTTTTCATATCATGAGTTATTGAAAACTTTAGTGCCTGAAAGAATAAGCTAAGGAAGCAAGAATTGAATAATTTGGAAGGATAAATAGAACACAGAGAGAATCAACACATTAACAAGAAAGATAACACTATTGTTGCAACTTCAGAAGTCAAAATACAACAATAATACCATTTGTAGTCAACAACTAGGCAAATCAGCTTACATACAAAAAGATAGTATTATTCAGAAAGCAATAAAAGTAGCCATTTATTAATGCAGTATTTAAAAACAAGAAAGAATATAGTGAGCATTTAAGATGTAGCACATACGTTCATTTATAAGGATAATGTGATAGCCCAACAATTTGTGGAGTATTATTCCAATCTGTATCAATCAGAAACTATATGTAATTTTAGGCATATTAATGCAGGGAGGCAGGGAATGGGGGAATAGGCACCTGCTCAGCATGCTAGATTTTTTTTTAACTTATCTGGCTAACTATAGGCTTGCTATTTTCCCAACCAAATGGGCTAATACAGTAAAGTCCGCTCTCCCGGCGTGCGCACAGGCCACTCTTCTGTGCGCGCGATTCACTATTCAAATTAGGCCCGGTGGTAAAAACAGGCAAAAGGAGGCGCTACGGACACTAGTGCGTCCCTAGCGCCTCCTTTTGGACCGGAGCGGCAGCTGTCAGCGGGTTTGACAGCCGATGCTCAATTTTGCCGGCATCGATTCTCAAGCCCGCTGACAGCCACGGGCTCAGAAACCGGACGCCGGCAAAATTGAGCGTCCGGTTTTCAACCCGACAGCCGCGGGCCGACTTCAATTTTTTTTTTTTTTTTTTACTTTTGGAAACTTTCGGAGGGTGCACTTTCCCGGTGCCCAAAGAAATTAGCGCCTACCTTTGGGTAGGCGCTAATTTCTGAAAGCAAAATGTGCGGCTTGGCTGCACATTTTGTTTTCTGAATCGCGCGGGAATACCTAATAAGGCCATCAACATGCATTTGCTATTAGGTTCGGGGGGTTGGACGTGCGTTTTTGGCCCCTTACTGAATAAGGGATAATGCTAGCGCGTCAAAAACGTGCATCCAATAGAGGGTTAACAGTGCGCTCCGTTGGAGCGCACTGTACTGTATCAGCCCGAAAGTTAGCTGGTTAAATGTACCTAGCTGATGCTGGATATCATCTCTAACTGGGTAAATGTATGCCATTCCCCCAGAATACCCCCTCCCTGCCTATTTTATATCTAAGTTTTAGCTGAATAAAGTCTTACTTGGTTAAAATGTAACCATTCAGCAGGACATGATATGCAAAACTCAAGAAGTGTCCAGCTAAATCCCGAATTTAGCCGAACAGCTTTGAATATTGATTTCAATGTTTTTCAAAACACAGCTTTTTCTCCTATCAAATACTAGCAGAATGCTGACTCTTAATTATTTCCGGAGTCTACATCACACACTGGTGTTGTATCAGTGTACGTAGTCACTGCATTTCGACCGCGCAGCCACCACCAAGTTCTCACAATGCAGCATCAGCAGCAAGTTTTTTTATGAGGTTTTCTACTCCTGTGAAGATAGACAGAATAATATCAGGAATTCCCCACAGTACTGTTCTTGACAGCACTGCTGCCAAACTTTCTTATCTCTCTTCAGGTGGCTGAGTAGGTAAGTACTGGCTCTTCTTCCCAGAATGGAGCCGGCTTGTGCATAAAAACAGCTGTTTCTCTTTGCTGCTCAGGGGAGCCAAAAACACTCCTATGTGCTGTCAGCAATCTTGTTAGATACTGATAGTACCAGGGAGTATTTTTTGGCTCTCCCTGATCAGCAAAGAGAATTAGCTGGGGGGGGTTGTGCACAAGGCATCCATCTCTGAGGTTTTCCTGAAAAAAAAAAAAAGACAATGCTTATCTATTGAGCTTATTGAAGAGAAATTAGAAAGTTTGGCAGTATCACTGTGAGGAATAGCACCGTGGGGATTTTTCCACATCATCATATTTACCTTGACAAGAGTGCAAAAATCTGCGGAAAGACTCATCACCTGTTCTGCATGATGAGATCTTGGTGACTGCTGCACAGTCGATACACAGTTATCACGTACACTGATCCTTTCATTTTTCCTAAATTTTTGCCTTTTCCGGGCCCACTGGAGATAGAAAGATGCTGCATACCATATTTCCTGTGGACACAGTAATGTCTCATTTGCATATATTATTCTCAAATTCTTTATTTTGTATGCACACAGTATTTCATAAGTAGAAATGATAGTAGCTTTCACTTTGTATCAGTTCAAAAAACAATAATTTAGTTGGGTTTTTTTTCTTTTTCAAATAGAATTAAGCTTCTATTCTCCAATTCCCCTGCACCATTATGATTAGAAATTTTTGGAATACTCACATATGCCATCCTGCTATACTTTTATAGATTCACACAGTGGGAAATTTTGAAATGATCTTCACTGGGTCAAAGGCTGTGATTTCTTATTACTGATGGGCTTTGCACCAGTTTTCAGATTGAAAGTGCATGTACATTTTCAGTGGACATACGGTTACCAGGTATGCTGATAGAACACTAGTGCGGAATTCAGGCTCGGAAATCAAATAAGAATCCTCATTCTTCAAGTATTTGGCATGGGCAGATCTGAATTTTGAAAGACATCAAGGTCAATATTCAAAGGGATTTGTCCAGTTAAGTTTGGGATTTAGTTCGACAGTTCCTGAGTTTTATATAGCCTGCTCTTCTGATTTTAACCAAGTCAGGTTATTACTTTGCTAAAACTTAGCTGGATTAAACATAGGTGGGGAGGTAGGGGCGTTTGAAACTTGAAGATTTGGAAATTCCATTTACATCTCCATGTTTCCTTTCCTGACCTAAACATGTCCCTGGGAACACCTCCTCTCAATGTGGCTAATTAGCCATATGTAGGGAGGGGTGTTTTCGGATGATCTATTAACACTGGTTAACGCATATAAAACCCTTTGACAATTCTCCTCATATTGTATGTACAATGTCATTTGTGATATTGTAAATAATACAAACCAATCAGATCCATTATTTTAGAAAGATTTAAATTCTTCTAATATGTTTAATCCTATGACATGCAGAATATTATACCTGGGTGGTGGTGGTGGCGGCTCATTTTCTGTTACATATGTATCAATAGGGATGTGCATTCATTTCAAATGAATTTAAAAAATGCAATGAATAAGGGCAATTCATCTTATTTGGTACCCTCAAAATGAATCAAGGGCCCCTGAATGAAACAAACCTTAAACATTGCATTCATTTGAAATAAATGCATAGGGTCTAGACCCAAGGCCAGGACCTCACCTAAGGCATAGGCTGAGGCCCAAAAGAAGGGACCACAGCCTATGCCCAAGCGCAATGCTGGCACCTCGGCCTAGGCATAGACTCAAAGCTAGGGCCTCACCTATGGCAAGGGCCAATGATTAAAGCCTGAGGCCTAGACCAGAGCACAATGCCGGGATCTCGGCCAAGACCCAATTCGCTACCAGGAATAATCACTTACCTAATCCGTCGGTTATCCAGGTGTCAGGACGTAGCCTCCGGGCCATGCATCAGGCCTGGATCCCAGCTTCAGCCTAGACATGGCGACCTACTGCAGCCTCAGCCTATGCAAGGCCAAAGCTTCAGCCTGGCCCTAGGCCTTGCAGGTGAAGAATCCACATCAGACTGGGTAAGTGGGGACCGGGGGGAATTCTGGCCCTGGCATTTTTCTGGATGGGGCCTTGGAAGGCATGCTGGGATTTGCACCTTCCTCTTTACCCCAATACACACACCAGGGCCTTCTCCCTCTTTGCCGCAATGCAGCACGCCGAGTCCTTCTTCCTCTTTACAGCAATGTGGCATTCTGGGGCCTTCTTCCTCTTCACTGCCATGTGACGTACCGGGACCTTCTTCCTCTTCACCGCTATGTGGCATGCCACACCCTTCTTTGCAGTGACGTGGCACGCCAGGACTTACTCTTTCTTTTCCAGACTGGGATGGGCTCCGCTCATGGCATGGCGGAATCTGCTCCATCTTTGCTGCGGCGGGATGGGGTCCACTTATGGCACGCCAAGGCCCGCTCCAAATTCTGTACAGAAACTGGATTTTCTGTGTAGAATATAGAAATTCTGCACAGGGGGGAATTCTGCGCAGGAGTATCAGTACCATATAATACAATACAATAAACACATTTAATATCACTTATGCCAAATAATAAGCAGGTATAAAAATATGCCAGTTAAGTTGGCAAATACATGCAGGCAAGCATCTTGTAAAAGACAGAAGAACATAACTGTTGGCCCTGCCCTGGAAATTGTATTTTATTTATTTTAAAAGTTTCTATAGCACAGTCTTACCACTCTATTGTACAAAGCGGTTCTCAGCATTGTTTTATACAATTATAACACAAATATTTAAAAGCAGTACAGTCATTAACACTTCATATTTAAATATTCCTAAAAAAAATGAAGGTTTTCAATCTCTTTCTAAAACATTTATCAGCGATTAAATGAATTAAATGAATTTCAAAAGGAAGCATGTTCCATAAAATAGGAGCGATTTGTGAAAAGGCACGGGTAATGCCCCCTTTGTTTACACACGTAAATGTTTGCGTAAAATGAAAATACGTTTGTATTTTTGACTTTAATAAAATACAGAATACACATATAGATGCTATTTATGCACATATATACTCATTTTTACGTGTGCAATGTTTTGAAATTCACCCTTAGTCTGTACTTCTACTCCTGGATCTGAAACATACAAAAGCAGGAGCAAAGTCTCCTGATACTGATGGACGCATGGACTGCGCAAGTCGCATTTTCAAAGGGAAACTGCAGGGGGTTCTCTTTGAAAATGAGCTTGCAGTCTAGCAAGTATAAAGTATCTGTTGGGAGTAATTCTGTAAAATTTTGAATATGTTAGCCAGCAAATACGCGCATAAGTTGCACCAATTTTCAAAGTAGACTTACAAACATAAGTCCACTTTGCAAATTATCCCACCAAATTTACCCTCAACTGCTATTTAGTGTATTGACATTTTTTGGGAAAATATATGTGCATACATTTGAATTTGAAAATTCAAATGTAATCATGTAAATGCAGTCCCTTGCCCAACTCCAGCCACAGAAATGTCTCTCCTTAGTCTGGGCACACTTAAATAAGTTTGCCCATATATTGGGGCAGATTTTCAAAGCCTACGCACGTAAATCCAGGTGGATATATGCGCATGGGGGGGTTACATGCGCCGAGCCTATTTTGCATAGGCCCGGCGACGCGTGCAAGCCACGGGGCACGTGTAAGTCCCGAGGCTTGAAAAAATGGGCGGGGAGTGGGCGGGGCCAGAGGCCTCTCCACTGCCGCTGGGCCCGGGGATCGTGCGCCGGCACTCAGAAGCAGGCGTAAATAAAAAATTAAGGTGGGGGGATTTAGGTAGGGCTGGGGGGCAGGTTAGATAGGGGAAGGGAGGGGAAGGTGGGGGGGCATAAGGAAAGTTCCCTCCGAGGCCGCTCCGATTTCAGAGCGGCCTCGTAGGGAACGGGGAAAGCCATCGGGGCTCCCCTAGGGCTCGGCGTGTGCAAGGTGCACAAGTGTGCACCCCCTTGCGCACGCTGTTCCTGGCTTTTATAACATGCATGCCGCAGTGCGTGCATGTTATAAAATCAGGCGTAGATTTGTGCGCTCCGGGTTGCGTGCACAAATCTACTCCCACGCGTAGGTAAGAATATCTGGCCCATTGCGCAGACATTTTTAGAAAATACCATTTCTGCTACTATAACACTGTTTTACAGGCAGAAATGCTTTTGAAAATGACCCTTCTTAAGAATAGAGATCGTTATGGTAATATTATAAAACTTTGACCTATTTTTACCGAATATGGTGTAGCGTGTATTACTTGCAACACAAAAGTGGGGCCATAATATAAATTTAAAACCACCAAACTACTCAGAATAATGGTGTCAGCAAGCCAGTGTGCCGTCAAATAATGGAAACCACCCAGTCAATTCATTCATCTGCCTTAAGTGAGATTGACTGAATATCCTTCTCTTGTTTTTTTTAGAATTTCTTTAATACAAATTAAAAAGTGTGCAATCAATAAATGTTCATAATAATTAAGTTAGTGATTCTAAAAATCCAACCATCATTAGACATTTGTAATCCTTTTGATCTCAGCCCAACACAGCTGTTGTGTTTCATAACAATATGCTTCCTCAAGGGAAGAACTGAATCTCAATAAAGGTTGGTAGAAATGGATGTCAAAAGACTAAAAATAAAAAAAAAACAACTGTTTTACAAGTATTCAGTAACATTTAAATATTGAAGTCACGTATCTGAGGTTGAAAAATCATACTTCTTTCATCCAAATTCAGTGTCTCAAAGCTGTCAAAATGGAGACCTTGTGAAAATGTCTCACTTAAAATACCAAATGTTATGTGACATAGGATCAGTTGATGACATAGTGGCATCAATGGCAAAGGAACAGCTACTAGCATGATGATGAGAATTAAACGGCTGGGCCTCCTGTATCATAGGAACAGCTGAAGACTTGATGGCATCAGTGAGAGATCCATACCCAGCTGATGGCATAAACAATCATATGTGTTTCACAATCATAATCACAGGAAAACACTTAAACCTAATTCTGCATTCAAACCCGCAGGATTAACAGTATTCAACATATAAATCCAATGTTGTTCCGATTGATATCTCCCCCTCACCGTCTGGACTCACTAGTTCAATAACACAAAATCTCAGATCGTCAAAGCCACGAGTAAAATCATCACAATACCAAGGTGCTGCAAGACAATGTGAAGAAATGCATGAGTAGTGTTCAATCATTCTAGTCTTAATCATGCACCGAGTTTTCTCCATATAAAACTTCAAGCATGGGCATTGAATGATGTAGATGACCCCTGCCGATGGAACATGGATAACAGGCATATGCATTGAAACATGAGGGTGGCATTTTTGGAATAGCTGACTTCCAGGGTCATTTATCAAATTGCTATAAGGCATTTTCGCATGCGTTAAGCCCCTTTAATGCATGCAAAAACACCTTTAATGCCTGCAAAAGCACCATAACGCATGGTGCGATGCAAATCAGAAAAAAGGGAGGGGTTTGGGGCATAATTTGTGACCAAGTAGGCTATTGATGTTACCCAGGTAGAGAGTCCATCAAGCTAGGTGGAGAGAACATTGCACAAATCTCATCTTTGGGTGAGTTTCCTCACTCCGAAGGTCATCAAATCTTCACAAGAGAGCACTGTTCTGTTCGTACGTCTCATTTTGAATGTCAAAGTGGCCCCTAACCCCTACACTAATACCTAAACCTCACCTCAAGTTACTAGGTGGGCCTATTATAGAGATATAAATATTAAATACCTACCTAGGATGAGGGTATTATGGCTAGGTTTTCTCTCTCTCTCTTTTTCTCTCTCTCTCTCTCTCTCTCCTAGAAGGGCCCTGACAGCCAGGCTGGCTGTCTGGGAACTTAGACCTACTAAACATGGTCCCCCCAGTGGTTGTATGTAGGAAATACAACAATTCTGGCACTTATCTCAAAGTGCAAAAACGTTTTTGTGGTAACTTAGTGCTTCGCATAGGTATTAGTGCAAATTGCTAATACCTATGTGTGATTGCACACTTTTTAATTTACATAAAATAAATTCTATAAAGACAAGAGAAGGATATTGAGCCAATCTCACTTAAGGTGGATGAATGAATTAACAGAGTGATCTCCATTATTTGAAGATTCACCCACTGAAATGCTGACATCTTTATTCTATGTAGCTTGTTGGTGTTAAATTTATATTACAGCCCCACTTTGTTGCGAGTTGTATCTGTGTGTGGGATCTTTTGGCTCTCTGCCTATTTTGGGTAGTGTGTATTACACCAGATTAGACGTTATGAAGGGGGTGATGATTGGGCAGTTATGATTGCCTATGTTACTATACATAACTATTTATTTATTCTTTTTATATTCCTCTTTTCAGCCCTTCAAAGTGGATTAATAATCATAATAATAGTAATACTGTCCCTTATCCTATTTTTTATCTTAAAAACCTTTTTTATTGTTCAGGTGCCCGGTATATTGCTAGCCCATCAAAACTGCAGGCAACTTGTGTTTGTTTCCAAAGTAACTAAAATATTACAAAGTTGGCATACTTAACTGCAAAGTGTGTAGTACTTAACTGCAAAGTGTGTAGTACTGTGCATTGCCATGTAGGAAACCAGCTCTGACTTATTAAACCATGAGAACCTGGGAATGCTGTGGAAGGAAGTATTTAGAGTCCCAGAAGTAAAGACAGCAATCCCAACATTGCATCACACCCATACATATTGGCATGATTTAAGTTTTATGCTTACTGGATTTCAAAGAGATACAGGCAGAGGGCCCAAAATAAGGATTGTCACTGTGACTGCTGGAGTATGGAGAGAAAGGGAACACAAAGAAGGGGAAGGAATGCAGGGTAGCTGCAATGGAAATGGTGCCAGTGTTTCCATTAAGCGGCAGGTTCAAAAGGACACGCAAAGTTATCTGACTGAAAAAAATTAAAAAATGCTACAGTAATCATTCTTTTCTCCAGGTGGGAGAAGGAGTGGCTTAGTGGTTAGGACAATGGGCTGGGAACCAGGGTTCACATTCCACTTCCTCCAGGGATTGATCTTGGGCAAGTCACTTTGGGTCATTTTATAACAGCCCACGTATCTTAACGCCTTTCCAAGATGTATAAATTACGCCAATTTTCAAAGTGGCAAGGCTTTAAGTGGGTTATTATTAAAATTAGCAGGCACAAATTAACTTGTCACAAAGTTACACCTGTTCTTTGCATTATGTGACTTTTGTGGATTAATTTATGCATAGGGGCGGTAACTTTAAAACAGCCGCACGTGTGTACATGAACGCGCCCATGCTGCCTCGCACCCATGGATGCAGCCATTTTATAAAAGGTGCACGCATATATGCGCATGTATATACATGCATCTTATAAAATCAGCTGGATGTGTGTAAATGTGTACCCCATTTTATATGGTGCATGTGCCGCTTCTACCTCATAAGTGGGTGGGATTTTAATATACACACGCGCCGACACAATTACCAGTTAAACCAGTTCATTCCCACTTTGACAAGTTGCAGGAAAGGACTTCATAATCCCCTAGCTAACTAACCTCTCTTTTACCCTATCTTCCCCATCCCTTAAAACCCCCATTGACTAGCCTCATTTTCTTTGTTTTATAACTTACATGCCATCTACAGCAGAAGTAAAGTTACGTGGTAGGGACCCCAGAGCATACTTGTGTGCGTAAATCAGGGCTTCCCAAACGTTTAGCCAATGTAACCCCATTTTAGCACTTGAAAATTCACACGACCCCAGAAGACAACCAAACCTAATTAGCGAGGGTGTAGTTCGCCTCCAACAGTCCCTCCACTCACCATTCCTGCACTCCAACTGATCCCCTCTCTCAACCTCCATCCCCCTCCAGAGAGCCTCTCAACCTCTGCCCCTCCAGCTGATCCCCTCTTACATCCTCCAGTTCCTCTCCCCTTCCCAGCCTAGCCGCTCGCTCACCCATTCCAGCTTTTTACATCCTCCCCACTGAACTTCTCTCACCTCCAAGCCGTTTTTGTAACCCCAGTTGATCATCTATCATCCCCTTCCTCTCTCTTTTCTCACATACCTCCCCAGTTGATACTCTTACCCCTAGCTCCTCTCTTACATCCCCCCCTCACCTTACACAGCCAATACCTCTCCCATTGATCCAACCCTCAAACCCTTCCTGTATCTGATCCCTCCCTTCAAAACAGCCACCATCCACACATCCCCTTGACGAGGATCAGCAGCAACATTTTCCTTTGGCCCTCAGGTGATAAGTGGATGACAGCTAGTGGGAAGAGAGGGCAGGCTGATGACAGGGGCAACATTTTTCTCTTAGGTAAGTTCAGTGATAGGAGAGGATAGAGAAGTGACAACCAGCACCGACCTGTGTACACTCTGCCCACTCTTCCCCAATGACTGGTCCAATGACTGATGTTGAACTGCAGCTGGCAGCAGCATTAATAATGAAAGTCAGCACAGGATCTGTGAGCCAGTAAAAGCTCACAGGCCCTGCAATGGCCACAGTCCCTCCTCACACATGGCTTCCTGTTAATGTGGAAACTCAAGCGAGGGCGGGACCATTTCAGGACCCAAGAGTGCATGCTAGCTCAAAGATCACATGCTGTTTTCCACTACTTCAGATGCGGATGATGCTTGGAGGGGGCTGCCCTTTGAGGCACATGACCCCAGCTGGAGGATTTGTGACCCCGTTTGGGGTCCCGACCCACAGTTTGGAAAGCTCTGGCGTAAATACTATCCGCTGGTTTCCATGTAAATTCACGAAATTGCCCAAGCCCTTCCCAGACCACGCCTACACCCCACCCTTTTGTAGACTTTTTCTTTTCTGAGCATACCAGGAGATGCACGCATCCGTGGATGCTTCTTAAAATATGCATGCCACGCCCCAGCCCGAGAGATGCATGTATCTCCCTGATTTGATGCGTGTAAGGCTTTTAAAATCTACCTCTTACTTTCTAAAATCAAAAGTATACATGTAAATCCTAACTTTTCCCCAATTAAGCCACCTGGAACGCCTACTTTTTGTGTGCATAGAAGTATGAGCAAAACTATGTGCATACTTTTAAGTGCACAAACTATGTGCAATGTTAGAAGGAACAATTTACATGTATAAAAACATGTTTTTCTGCGCATAGATTACCCTTATCTCCCAATTTCTCAGATACCCATTTATGCTGTAAGTTCTTTGAGACAGGGTCTTATTGTAACTGAATTACTAATACTTCTGTAAGCCGTCTTGAACATTAATTGGAAAGGCAGGGTGAATTAAATGAAAACTTTTAATGGATTACAATTGGGGGTTTTTTTTAGCATTTATCATGATGTAAAACTGAAATTGTATGTTTCTAAATAATATTTTCTAATTTGAAATGCCATCATTAGTCACAGTGTCTCCATAGATCTGTATTACAAAAATAAGGTTTCACAATAAGCATATAGTGTTTAGCATTTTTATTTGCATTTTACCATATACAGATTACTCCAGGTGCTGTTATTGCTGTCTTTTAAATGCCATTCTGAGCATTTCAGGCTGTTAACAACTCAATTGATCTGCTACAATTTTGTATACCCAAGAGAGCTGATTTCCAGTGGATAAGATTACCTTCTCTGTAACATGTCATTGAAAGCAATGCAGAACTGAGACAAAGACTGTCCCATTACTGAAGCCTGGCTTTTGTGATCCTTTGATATGCCAGCACAGCACAATAACAAAGTTACAAGTTGTGTAGTGTTTGCAGTTTAGTAAAATCATTTTCTTCACATTTCTGAATAGCACTGTGTCTTATAATAAAATCTGGCTGCTACTAAGATTTTCTTCTCATTCTAGCAAACAAAAACTGAGCAAAAGAATAAATAGCACAAATCACAAGCAGAATTCTAAATATCTGTTAATATTACAAAATGCCCTTCCAATAGAAAAAATGTAATAGTGATTGCAATAACGTAACAAATAGTAATGCATCTATATCCAGTTTTAAAATGGAGCATGCGTACATACCTACTCTTAAATTGTGAGAAGCAATCAAGAATGCACACATCAGCAAGGAATCAATGTCAAGCAGGTTAAGCATATTCACATTTACAGATTAACATGTTTAAAGCTTACAGTGTGCATTGAGGTAGCATCAGTCAGAGCCTGCAGACTCTTATGGAAGATCATTGCCAATAGCCCTTGTTAGCATGTGTTCTTATACCTCCGGAGGTTTAAATAGGAGCAATAAATTATCTGTCTATTTACAGGGGTATCAGTTAACATTCCTACAACACGGAGAAAAGAATGGTATCATTTGTGGCCTTTCTCATTCACTTTGAATGTCTCTTAGGCCTAGCAAAATTGTCAGTTTTGTTTTAATCTGCATATTATGGTGTGACTAGAGCTGCTGTGTTTATCTTGAGATGCATGCTTACCTCTGTTCTGCAAGGTCTAGATATGGTCCACAAGGCGGTTTAAATGTATGCAAAATCTAGAAAAGCCAATATCTGCTTTGTGCAGTACCAGTGATGACAATAATAATAATAATAATAATTAATATGGTATCTTTTTCTTCTGCTTACTCTGGGACCGATGCAATATTATTCAGGGAAAGCAGGCGCTGACTTTTCAGCGCTGGCTTTCTTAACACACGCATGGCATCCGCAAGGGGGGCGCCATGCAATACGCAAATCAGGGGGTCATGCTAGCAAGGAGGCACTAGGGTTGCTAGCGCGACCTTAGCGCTCCTTGCTAACGCGACCTTGCGGTTACCGGCGGTCTGCCAGTTATGAACACCGATGCCGATAAACTCATTACTGTAGCTGGCCGGTTATGAAAACCGACACCGAGCATATCGGCGTCGGTCTTCAAAGTGGCCGGCAGAGATCCTTTTTTTTTTTTTTTTTTTACTTTTTAAAAAGTACAGAAAAGCAGTTTTTTCTGCTCTTTTTTTTCAGTGTGCTCAGCTATTAACGCCTGCTCCAGGCAGGCGTTAGTAGCTGAGTGATAAATGTGCATCTGAGATGCACATTTATCTTTTTGCATGAGGAGTGAATGAGTAATAGGCTCATTCAATGCATTTGAATGTGATGAACGCTATTACATTCACTCCGCGTCCGACGCAGGTTAAATAGGCGCTAATCCCCTTATTGCATTAGGGGTTGGATTAGCGCCTATTTAACCTACATCCGACAGTGGGTTAAACAGTGCGCTCGGCTGAACGCACTGTATTGCATCGGCCCCTCTATTTGTTCTACTGTAAAAAAGAGCAATGGAACCCGAACACGAAAAGTATTTGGAAAGTCTTTCTGCCTTTTTACACTCTCTTTTCTATATTTTTTTCTTCTTTTTTTTTTTGATTAAAATTGTTATCATTTCAGGGTATCAAATTTATTAGTAGAGCATAATGCTCTTGGGTCTGGAGCCTACAGATCTGTGAGTGAGTGGCTAGAAGCCATCAAGATGGGAAGGTATGCGGAGGCGTTTGTAGAGAACGGATACGGCTCAATGGATACTGTGACTCAGGTGACCTTGGAGTAAGTATAATTTTCTGATAATGCTTATGTATTACAGAAGAAATAAATACACATTTATTTTAATCAGCATGGAGGAAGTAAGTAAAGCAATCATCCCTGAGCTTTCCTCTGAAGGTTCTAAAAAAAATACTTTACATTTTACAGCCTCCAGAGGGTTGTAATTATAAAATGTTTGTGCATGTAGCAAGAAAAAAAAAAACTGTGTGTGTGTGCGTGTGTGTATATATATATATATATATATATATATATATATACAAACATACTTTAGTCTCTTATTACTTTACCCTCCCAGTTCTGAAAACAATTCATCACAACTGTGGCTCTGCATACATTAACATGAAGGGAAGAATTTGACATTGTTGAATTAGGACGTGCAGGAAACCCTTGTGACAAACCAATCTGTCACAACATAGACTATTAGAATAAGACAGTAATTCCATGGAAGAAAGGATATGCCATATGACATATTAGAATTTCAGAGACAGAAGGAAGGAGGAAGAGCAGGAAGGAGATTTGATTAATACTAACATATTTTCTACAGTGTCACTTCATCTATTCCATGACAGCAAGTAAATATCCTAGCAATCTTATCCTCACTCAACAGACACATTTACTACAAGCCCACCTAAAATAAAAATGCAAAAATCTCTTACGCTGAATAGCAAAATAGTTTTTATGTAATTGTAGTTGAAATGCAGGTCACAGGCCTGGTTGGATTATGTTCTTCCTTTGAGGTATTCATCATGCAAAGGATGCTCTTATGTTGACACCTACTGGCAAAGAACAGAATATGCTCACAGGTGAAAGAGGCAAGCAGCTCCACATGATGTGCTGTGCCCCTGCCTCTGGTTACAAATATATTTACCAATAGAGCTCTCTAGATTCTATCACTTATCAGTAAAGTTTATTTGTTTCTACCTCAAAAGAGGGCTTTTTCTTTTGTGCCATGGCTCAAGCTTCCTGGCTATTTTTCTTTGGTTGTTCTTTTATTAATAGCATGGAGCAGCTAGAACTCTATACAGATTTCTACACTTAGTAGAATGATCTTGATTCAGCAGTCAGCGCCTCAAGTTCACAACATATATTATAGTATTTAATTTTCCTTTTGGCTCAGCAGTTCCTTCCTGCTTCTTTGGGTTTTCATCTCATTCAGAAAAGGCCTATGTTAGGCTATGGTGCCATAAGCCTTAATTTACAGCTACCTGGGACAGGGATACTGCGACATACTTAAAAGATCCAGGGCCTGGGCCCAGAGATCCTTCCTACCCACACAGCCCCTTCCACCCCCTCCTAAAGTTTGATAAACTGAAAATACAGGGGTAACTGGGATATAGGCTTTCCACTTTCTTACCTGACCCCCTCAACATCTCCTCCTGATTCCTCCCCATCCTTCTTACAACTGTCTTCTAGCCCAACACAACCCCCATCCAATCGCTCAGATCCCACTGTCCCCCCAATCTTCAATCACTCTTTCCTACTCTCCCCAATTCTACTGCCCAAACTCTAGCCAATATTTTCCCTATTCCCCCAATTCCCAAGTTCCCACTCCCTCTTTAATTCCCCCAGTTGCTACTTTCTCCCTCAATCCTCAATCCTCAGTCCCCACTCTCCCCCTGCTTCAATTCTCCACTACCCCCAGCCAACAATGGGTGCAAAGTAGAGTTAGGATATTTTCCCTTATAACTCACCATACAAATTATGGGGCAGATTTTAAAAAAGTATGCCCGCACGTGCTTTTGTTTGCGCGACCGGCGCAAACAAGAGTATGCCAGATTTTAATACATACACGCGTAGCCGCACATATCTTTCAAAATCCGGGGTCGGCGCTTGCAAGGCTGCGCAAAATCGGCAGCCTGCACGCGCCGAGCCACACAGCCTGCCTCCGTTCCCTCCGAGGCCACTCCAAAATCGGAGCGGCCTTGGAGGGAACTTTCCTTCCACCCCCACCCCCCCCCCCCCCGCACCTTCCCCTATCTAATCCACCCCCCCAGCCCTATCTAAACCCCCCTACCTTTGTTTGAAAAGTTACACCTGCAAAAGGCCCGGGACTTACGCACGTCCCAGGGCTTGCGCACATTGACAAGTCTATTCAACATAGGCTCGGCGCGCGCAGGGGGAGCTTGGGGCAGGTTTTTGGGAGGTACACGCAAACGGGAGCAATCTCTACCACAGAAGCGAGAGTGAAACCGCTGGAGAGTTGTAACTGCACAATGAAGGCGATGGAGAGGAACAACAGATGCCACACCTCGTGGAAGAGACCAGCCTGGGAGACTCTGTAGGCTGTATGATACAGCCTTCAACAGAAAGGAAAGTACTTTTAACATTACCTAAAAAGAAGGAATTAATAAAACCTGATACATTTTCTCGAGAAATGATCTGAGAAGAGGTACAAACGGTAAACGACAACCTTTTTAATCAGATAAACCCTTTGGCTTCAATGATAAATACAACCATGGAGAGAATGGGAAACTAGAGGAAGATGTGAAAAAGCAAACAGATAAATATGGAAAGGTTGAGACGGAATTGAAGGAGATGAGAAATCTTCAATGCAATATCATAAAAGAAAATTCAATATTAATGAATCGTTTAGAAAATATGGAAAACCAAATAAAATGGAGAAACATAGGGTTAATTAATTTTCCCTGAGACCTTATGGTGACCCTACAGATATTGAAGATCCCAGAGGCAACGAATCCTCCTACATCTAAGGTGTATTACATACCAACCTTTAAGAAAGTTGAGAAGGGAGGAGAAAAAGAATACCAAGTTCTAACCCCAGTGATACCAGTTATATTGGAAACCCCAGCTTTGGATATAACAAATTTGTTAGAAACTACTCAAAGTGAGCAAGTGAAGCCAGCCACTCTTAGGGGTAGATTTTCAAACCGCGCGATTTGGCCTACTTTTGCTGGCGCATCAGGCGCAAGCAAAAGTACGCTGGATTTTAGTAGATACGCGCGGAGCCGCACGTATCCGCTAAAATTCGGGATCGGCGCGCGCAAGGCTATGGATTCTGTATAGCTGGTGCGCGCCGAGCCGCGCAGCCTACCTCCGTTCCCTCCGAGGCCGCTCCGAAATCGGAGCGGCCTCGGAGGGAACTTTCTTTTGCCCTCCCCTCACCTTCCCCTCCCTTCCCCTACCTAACCCACCCGCCCGGCTCTGTCTAAACCCCATCCTTACCTTTGTCGGGGGATTTACGCCTCCCAGAGGGAGGCGTAAATCCCCGCGCGCCAGCGGGCCGCTAGTGCGCCGGGACGCGACCTGGGGGCGGGTACGGAGGGCGCGGCCATGCCCCTGGACCTGCCCCCAAAACGCTGCCGACACGCCCCCTAAACGCCACGACGACCGGGCCCGCCCCCGACACGCCCCCCTCGGAGAACCCCGGGACTTACGCGAGTCCCGGGGTCTGCACGCGCCAGTGAGCCTATGTAAAATAGGCTCACCGGCACGCAGGGCCCTGCTCGCCTAAATCCGCCCGGATTTGGACGGATTTAGGCGAGCAGGGCTCTTAAAATCCGCCCCTTATTGTGATGTTTTTGCTTGAATCAGATAGAGACTGGGTTCTAAGATCATACTTCCGTAACAGGACTGAGTTATTTCTGGGTTTAAAAGTAGGAATATTTCCAGATTTGGTGAGAAGTACCCAGCTTAGAAGAAAATTATTTTTGAAATTGAGACCTCAAGTACAAAAAATGGGAGCTATGTACATTCCTAAATACTAGAGATGTGCATTCGCTTTTTCTGAACTGGAAAATTTCAACGGAATTCTCCAATTCGGCATGTTTCAGGGACCCCAAAAAATGATTGGGATTTTCCCGTTTTTTCACAAAAATTTGTTTTTTGGATTAGTGCGCACTAACAGGATTTAGTGCACAGTAACTCCCCGTTAGTGCGCACTAACAAAAACTAACAAAATCTAACAGTTTTTGTTAGTGCGCACTAACGGGGAGTTAGAGTGCACTAATGGGAGTTAGCGCGCACTAACTCAAAAACGATTTTTTGCGAAAAAAAAACCCTGAACCGCAAAAAAACAACATTTTCAGCAGCGGCCAAAAAACGAAGAAAGACATGAACACAAAAAATGATTCACATCTCTATTAAATACCCATGGAAATGTTACATAAATTATAAAAATGTTTCATATATTTTTTATTATCCTGAGCAGTTGGATAATTTCTTTAAAAAGTATTCATTAGTAGGGATGTGAATCGTTTTTTTGACGATTTTAAATATTGTCCGATATATTTTAAATCGTCAAAAATCGTTAGAGGCGATATTTAATAGGAATTCCCCCGATTTATCATCAAAAATCGTAAATCGGGGGAAGGGGGAGGGCGGGAAAACCGGCACACTAAAACATCCCTAAAACCCACCCTGACCCTTTAAAATAAATCCCCCACCCTCCCGAACCCCCCCCCCCAAAAATGTCTTAAATTACCTGGGGTCCAGTGGGGGGGTCCCGTTGTGATCTTCCACTCTCGGGTGTCGGGCGCGTTGATAGAAAATGGCGCCGGCGCTACCTTTGCCCTGTCATATGACAGAGCAAAGGTAGTACCGGCGCCGTTTTGGTTCCTGTTCCCCGACGTCACGAGCATAGGAGATCGCTCCCGGACCCCCGCTGGACCCCCAGGGACTTTTGGCCAGCTTGGTGGGGCCTCCTGACCCCCACAAGACTTGCCAAAAGTCCAGCGGGGGTCCGGGAACGACCTCCTGCACTCGAATCGTGTTGCCATACGGCCGGCGCCATTTTGCTGTATGGCAATATGACCATATGGCCGGCGCCTTGCAAAATGGCGCCGGCCGTACGGCAACACGATTTGAGTGCAGGAGGTCGTTCCCGGACCCCCGCTGGACTTTTGGCAAGTCTTGTGGGGGTCAGGAGGCCCCCCCAAGCTGGTCAAAAGTCCCTGGGGGTCCAGCGGGGGTCCGGGAGCGATCTCCTATGCTCGTGACGTCGGGGAACAGGAACCAAAATGGCGCCGGTACTACCTTTGCTCTGTCATATGACAGGGCAAAGGTAGCGCCGGCGCCATTTTCTATCAACGCGCCCGACACCCGAGAGTGGAAGATCACAACGGGACCCCCCCACTGGACCCCAGGTAATTTAAGACATTTTGGGGGGGGGGGGTTCGGGAGGGTGGGGGATTTATTTTAAAGGGTCAGGGTGGGTTTTAGGGATGTTTTAGTGTGCCGGTTTTCCCGCCCTCCCCCGATTTACGATTTACACGATATTTATAAAAACAAAACCGCGACGATCCGACTCCCTCCCCCCACAGCCGAAATCGATCGTTAAGACGATCGATCACACGATACACATCTCTATTCATTAGAGATAATAACTTCTTCCCCAGTGTTGGAAGGCTGAGCACTAATAGTCTACAGTAGGATCCGATGTAATAAAGATCTCCTGTATAGGACCAGTAGTTTCTGTAAATGTTAAAAGATATATTCCTGAGGTAGAGTTATGGATTTCTCCCCAGTGACGAGGACTTTAAAGCAGATTGTATTGTATTGCGTAGGAAAGAGAAGTTAATGTATTAAAAATGTTTGTTTGTAAATCTATCTACACAAGATTGTTTTCTTGATGTATTTTGGAAAATTGATAAATTAAAAATTAAAAAAATATATATAGATTTTCTCTTATTAGTTTTAAATGTATCACCTAGTAACTTAATTGTGTGTTCCCTAGTCTTTGCACTCTCTGAAAGCGTAAACAACTGATTAATGTTTACTCGTTCCATTCCATTTGTTATTTTATAGACCTCTGTCATATCTCCTCTCCGCCGTCTCTTCTCCAAGCTGAAGAATCATAACCTCTTTAGCCCTTCCTCATAGGGAATTGTTCCATCCCCTTTATCACTTTGATCGCCCTTCTCTGAATCTTTTCTAATTCTGCTATATCTTTTTTGAGATGTGGTGACCAGAAATGATACAGTATAAAGTTTGTAATTCTGCTTACAGCTGAAATGATCCACCTGCAATAATGCATCATTACTAATGGAGAAACATTGGCTCCATTTGAAATATTTGAATGTTATATTGATAATCATCTAAATAAGATTCTTTTTGT